>NW_021776817.1:12249-12438 GCF_005508785.2 Acyrthosiphon pisum | reverse complement strand
TTTGGATTCGGTTTATCTTCAAAATAAAGTATTTGTATTATATAGTGATCACTAGTACCTACTTGTAAATAAATATAAAAATAAACTTACAATTTATATTTTGCAATGTCTTCAGCAGTTAATTTTAACAACGAAACTTTACATTCGTTATAAAAAACATCCCTATATAGGTTATTGATACACTTTTTG
>NW_021776817.1:1601-12149 GCF_005508785.2 Acyrthosiphon pisum | reverse complement strand
CCTGCTCGATCTGATGGCAACAGTGCTAACACTGAACACATCCTCAAGCACATTTTAGCTTCTCTGTGCTGTTTTACATGGTTTGAGTAGCCCATCTTCTTTATATTTTTCTGCAAACTCTAAATAATTTATTTTTAATAATAAATTACTTTAACTATAATTAATGGGAAATGTTAAAGTAAAATAAATGATACGAGAAAAATGTCAAACCTGTACAAAGTGAAACCAACACGAAGATACTGTCGCTTCAGGGTATATATCAGAGAAGACGTTGCGGAGTGCAGTTTCGAAGTCGATCATGATTGTCAATGGTCTGACTTCGGGAAATTTACGAGAAAATCTTTCAAAAACTTTCCTATATGCAGCCTCAGTCTTTACTTCCATCAATATAAAGCATACAGGAACAGACTAGACAAAATATGCATGTAGGTAGTTTAATATTTGTATTATAAATTAAAATTAATTATTATTTTTTACGTGATTTTGCAGGATCAAATGCAACATAAACAGTTGTCTACACTGGGCATTGACGGCACTACTTTGAACGTTGCATCAGCATGTAGTTCTGTGGCCCCCTGATTCACTACATCGCTAATAATTTCTTGGCACGCAAACATCACGCTATACTTTCCATCATTGTCCACTATCCATTCCTGGTAAAAGTTATGGTTGTTGCATTGATACCTATAAATGAGATATTTAAATTACAACAATCAATCATTTTTAATTTTGTTAATATATAATCTTACCTATCAACATTTATATCTAAGTATTCCCCTAACTCGCGCAATGTGGATGGTACTGCTGGACAAACACTTCTTCGCGACTGCCGCATTGAAGACTCCGCTGTAGGCCAACTATACAGTAAAGCCGCATCCGGATTCCCATCAAATTTATGTTTGATCAAAATATTGTTTGTATTTAACAATTTTAAAATGCATTAGATATAAATTACCCATACCTAACTATTTCTTCATCGTATATAACTTTAAGAGGCGTGGTATCTGTCTTTGATCTTTCAACCAAAGTGCTCCTAAGACGTTTAATAACTTCTTGCTCATTAAACATTGGATCATAAGCTTCATGTCGACTGTGAGCTTTTTTAGCTATAATAGTGCCATCTTCCAATTGTATAGCTGTGCCTTTACAGTACACATTAGGTGTAGCACAGACAAGGTAACTGTAATAATTATGTTAGGGACAATTTTAATTAACCATTTGTTATGTATAAAAAAAAAAAAAAATGAAAATTTGATTATGACTTACCGTTTATTTCCACGAGTTTTATTTATTTTATAGTGATATCCTCCGTGATCCATTTAAAAAAAAAATAAAATAAAATAAACAAGCAAGCAAAGGAAGACAAAATAATTTTTATTTAAATAAAAATAAAAATATAAAAATGATCAAGTAAAATGGAAATGTATTTAAATGACCAAATAACAAGTTCAAAAATGTAGAAACAAATTACAATATTTAGGTTATAATGCACTATAATACTAATTGTGTATACTGTTGTAAAATACTGCCGTCATAAGCGAAAACGCCGTAAGTCACCGGATGACGATTTGGAGAAAAACGGGTTTTTGTAATTTGTATTTTCATAAAATCATAACACCTTGTACAGTCTTATTATTTACTTACTTAGAAATTAGTCTAGACGTCTAGACGTCGTACCCACATATTATGTTGTCTCTGTCTTACATATAAGTGGAAAAGCAAAAGCGTTTTGTCACGGGGAAAAATGTTACATAACTAAGAAACACAATTAAGTGCTTGGATTTTCTTCAACAGTATCTTTTCTGATAGGAAAGTGAATCTAGTTGGTACTTTGGTGGGTCAAAAGTTCCCAGTAGTTTTCAACGTGAAAAAGCAACGTGAAAAACAAAAGAAAAATTAAGGAAAAACGGGAATTTTTACGCAAAATCTGTTTTCGAGAAAATCAATTTTGGTTTTTAGTGCAACTCTAAAACAAATGACCGTAGGTACATACAATTTAGACTGAATGTTTATATTAGCATTTTCTATACACCATAACATTTTCCAAATATTTTAACATATTTTGAGCTGTTTACGGACATTTTCAGTTTCCATATTATTTAGTTCTTTTTTCTATAAATATCAATAAAATTTTATTTGTTGGTTAAAAAAGCTTGAAAATTTAATAGAAGATTCCTATTATATTGTTTCAAAGGCAAATGAAAAAAATTAAAAATCCGTAGTCACAATTTTTTTTTATAATCATCTAAAGTTCAAATATTGACAAAATACGTAATAATGACGAACATTTGTACATTATTTTGAGTTAGAAATTCATGAAAAATTTTCTTTTTAAATCTAAGATTTGAAAAGAAAATAAAAGATTCCTCATAAGTTTGTCTACCTTTTTCAAAAAAAAAAAAATGTCTAGAAGCAGGTCAAATTAAATTTTTATGAGCGTTTGAAACTTATATTTTTACAACATTCGATATTCACTCGATTTCTCATGTTGCGATTTTCTTATTTTCTTGTAATTAAAAAACAAATGCCTGTAGATATTTGAAAATTTCACTAAATGTTTACATTAGAATTTTCTATACACGATACAATTTTGAAAATAATTTGACTCTTTTTGAGCTGTTTACGGATATTGTCAGTTTTCAAAAATTTTAGTTTTTTTTTCTACAAATATCAATAAAGTTTTATCTGTTTGGCCAAAAAGTGTAAAAATTTCATACAAGACTCCTGATATATTGTTATAATAGTAGTTGAAAAATATTAAAAATACATAGGCACAATGGGTGAATAGGCACATAGGCTGAATAATTAAGAGAAGGAAAAGAGAATTCCTATTTGAAAAATAGAAGTTTGTATTGTAACAACTAACAACATCATCCTTAGATAGTATAAAAAATCAGTATTCGAAAATCTTCAAGTGTAATTAAAAACTAAAAATTTGAATATAATTATAATATGTACATTGTACAATTTAAGTAAACAAATGGGGTGAGCATGCTTAAAAAATTACTCTATGTCTCTATATAATATTAACGCGAAGCCTGACGAGGCGAATCATTCGTTTAAATAATGAACTATGACATTTTTGAAATATTTGAAACTTCAAAATAATAAATTATTATTATTAATTACACAGAAACGAAATTACGAAAACAAAATATTTGTATTGCCAATAGAATTTTAACTTTGAAGATAAATTCATAAGCTTTAAGCATTCAAATATTCAAATAAATCCCCCACCCCTCAAGTACCCACAAGATCTAAATCATACAAATAAAAACATTACCTACAGTAGACCTACCACATTCCTTGCTCCACTTAGAATTTACTTTTTGGGGTGAAAAAAAAAGAACAAAGGATAATATCGATATCGGTAATTAGAGTTTCGATTATATTGCTATTGTTGATATTAAATAGAATAACCTACTGTTCGAACGAAACGAGAAAAAATGCTAGTTCCTCAAATTAAATTTAATGAATAATTCAATAAAATTGTATGGTACATTTGTACGATATGACAAACGCTCAAATTAAAAAAATTAATAAGTATTGACCGGAAGCACGTCAAAATCAGGAAATGAAATGATCAGGACAAAAATGAATTAGGATTGTTTACCACATGAACGATATAATATTACAGGAACCAAAAAAAAAAATGAAACAGTATTTCATAGGTAAATTCATATATATATATATATATATATATATATTAATATATTATCTATATTATAGTCACAGTCCACAGAACTGGGAAAAATCCTTAACAAATTATTTTAAATCAAACACAGCTTTGTAATATATTTTTGTTTTTTATTGTATTAAAAAAATAAAGTAAGTGCTTAAAATTTATTTTTATTCCTAACCGACCTAACCATTCAAATTATTCATAGTTTTTTAGTTGTTTAAGGTTTAATTTTGTTGTGTGACTACTTCTTGTTTTGGAAATGTATTAACTGTATCAATCTGTTCAGTATTTACAATTTATTGGTATATTTTGAAAAAATAAATTGAAGTTTAATTTATACAATTTGCAATAATTAGTTATTGAAAATGATAAGTATATACAATATTTAACCATATAATTTCGATACTTTTATTGGATTTAAAAATATTCCTACTCCAGATTATAATATTTGAACGTTATATTTATAACGTATATTTCCACGTTTGGTGACTGTCAACAGATCATACAGACTACTATTCACTCAAATAAATACATAACTAATAGAAAGTACTAGAAAAGGATTTTCCAGTACATAATAAAATGGGTATTCTTTTCTCCTTGGATAAGATAATACTGTATTATATACAGTATAGTCCATACTCCATGTTAAGGGACAATGTATTTATATACATATGTATATAAATATATAAATGCATATACATTATATTATGTTATGTTTTGTGAGTAAACATAAATTTACTGCCCCTTTTTCAGTAACATTCAGAAGTTGTATCTTATCTTCATTTCAGATTATTCATAGGATGATCAAAGTACAATTTTGAAAACATCGTTATGAATATGATATTATGGAATGGATATTTATAATATCGACTATATATCATTATACTTAGAATATTCATGTCAGGACATTCCTTATGAATGTTCATTCTAGATTATTCATAGAGTGTTCTAATTAAAATTATGAAAACATTATTATGAAGATAATATTATGGAATGGATTTTCATAATATCGACTGTATCTCATTATACTTAGAACATTCATGTCAGGACATTCCTTATGAATGATCATTCTAGATTATTCATAGAGTGTTCTAAATTAAATTATGAAAACATAATTATGTATATAATATTATTTTATTATGAATAAATTATTATGAATAGAAAGATGCTTAGAAAAATTATTCAATAAATAATTATATCCAGTTAAAATGTAATATTAAAAAAATATACGAAAAATGAGGATGATCTGCTATTAGATGAATATTCGGTGTTACTTGGGAGTCAAGGACCGATCACCCTTGACAACTCCGGAAAGAAAGAAAAAGTCAGGCAAGCAGAGACAGACAAATAGACAGGATAGCTCAAGCAGTAGGAGCAGCAGTATTGTGAATTGATTAATTAAGTTGAATATAAATATATTATAAATAAAATTGTAGCTTTGGAGTGCACGTCTCACGTTGGTTTTTAAATTCTAAAACCAGCGTTAAATTTTAAATATTATTGGTGAAGGTGTAATATTTGAATAAAAATATAAAAGGAAATAAAAACAAGCTTGTTAGGAAACATATGTAATTTTTGTAAAGGCAGCGGTAGACTGACCTAGGTATTTTTGTAATAGACAGTGGTAGACTGATCTAGGATTTTTTTATGGTAGGCAGCGGTAGACTGACCTAAGTATTATTGTGGTAGACAGCGGTGGGCTGATCTAAGATTTTTTTATGGTAAATAGACAGCAAGGGACTGATCTAATGATATATAGTGATTATTGAGAATAAATAATGATAGACAGCGGTAGACTGATCTGAAAATAAATGCAGGCGCGTAGCAATTGAATATATTGAATAATTGATGAATAATTTTTGAATAATTATTTTTGAGTTGAAATATAAGTGAATAATTAATGCATAGGCGCAACTAAGGTAAAAATTCTGGGGGGGCTATAGCCCCAAACAAATTTCTTTGCTTCCGTTATAAATGTTATATTATATTACCCATTTAGTTATAATCAAAAAATAAATACAAATAATTGTTATAATAATTCTTATAATAGTATTTTACATTCGTCGGTTTTTTATTTTATTATATTTTTCCAGTATGTCATTATTGTTTATATTATTTGACATATCTCTCTCAATATTTAAAATGGCTAAATTTGAAAATCGATCTTGCTCCATGGATGTTCTCAACCAATTTTTAATGCGTCTCATACATGAGAAGGATCGCTCGCATGTTGCCGAACTTATCGGAATGGTTAGAGCTACTTGAAACAGCTTGTATATGTTTGGAAATGTATTCTTCTTCACAATTTCTTTGATGGTGTCTAATTCAAAATCATTATTTAAATTTAATGCACAATTTTTAGCAACGAGCATCTCCGCCTTTAAATCATTTTGATTGACATTTAAAATTGAATAAATAAACCACAAAATGTTCAATTAATATGAATTTGTATGTATTAAAAAAATATTTTTAAGTTTTAAAAATTTACCTGATATTGATTAATAAAATATTCACTGTTTTTTGAATCCATTTTGAGAAAACTATCTAACGAAGTGGCTAATAATAAGCTTTCGGTTGAAAATCTGCTTTTAAGATTAATAATTAATGTGTCGATAATTCTGTAGTAAGCCACTCTTCGCCAGTACTCTTCTTCTGTTTCGATGTTACACTCTCCTTCATTTTCTTCTCCAGTTTTCTCTAACACCACAAAGTGCTCATACCTATTTGGCTGTTTTCTTGTACGTTTAGAACCTAATACATATATGATATAATTAATAAAAATAAAACAACAAAATAAAATAAGTAAATAATAATTCTTTATATTATAAATACAACTTAAATTATTTTCCTGATAATACGAGTTACTAATTATTGTATACCAACCTTTAGAGGGAACATTTAGTGATATATCATTATCGTTGGAAAATACTTCAATTTGTTGCCATAATATTGAAAAATAATCACAAGATCTATTTTTTTCAAAGGTTGTGATAACTCAATTTATCAAATTAGCAGCATTACCCAATGTTTCTGTCTTTTTCTGTAGTTGATTACTCAGAATATTTATTATATTTAAAACATCATTCAGTATAAACATATTAATTACAAATGATGCTTTTTCAATTGAGCTTAATATACCTATAATTGTTTCAAAAGTAATTAATACTAAATACATAGACATATTAAATTACACTACTATACAGCATAATTTATTATATATTTATTTATTATTATATTCATAGGTATTTAAATAGTTTAAAAAATGTTCATACCTATAGCTTGAGTAACATCTTTATCTGATGTCTCATTAATTTCAAATTGTAATGCCTTAACTATTGCTTTAAAATTTGTTTTTATAGCATTGCAGGTTTTATATCTGCATATCCATCGCGTATCACAGATTTTACTAATAGACCGTTGAGAAAGACCAAGATTTATTTGAAATTCATGTAACATTTTATTTTTTTTAGGATGAGAAAAGTGTGTATAAATTGATTCCAATACATTAAACATGTTTCTTGCATTCTGAAATGTCATACAAATTTTAAATTAAATTTATTAATTTTTATTAAGAAATAACTTACTATTATATTTGTATAAGTATCTACTACAATCAAATTCAATCTATGGGCCACACAGTGAATATATATGACATAAGGATAATGCTCTTTCATTAAAGTCTGTACACCACCATGCTGTCCCGACATAACACTGGCCCCATCATATGATTGTGCTATTACTTTAACATCTTTCATATTTGATTGTTCTAAAAACATGAGTATAGCAGCAACAATATCAATTGCCTTTTGGCTACTTGAAACATCAATAAAAGTTAAGAAACGTTCGCAAACATCTAAACCATTCACATATCTTATGCATATTGATAACTGTTCTTCTTTATATGATCTAAATATAAAATATTTAGTGAAAAATAACAATTTATTTAGGTGTTGATATTTAAATACCTAGCTTCATCAACCATTATTGCCACAATCCCTGTCGACTTAACTTCATTAATAATAGTTGTTTTAATATGTTCTGCACAAATATCAATCAATTCATTTTGTACTATCCAGCTAGTGTGTGAAATTTTTTTGCTGTATAATGAATCAAAATTTGAATTACATTTGGCTACAAGCTTACATGCTTCTTTGAAATTGCCTAAATTAAAATAGACAAATAATGAAACAAATAAATAAATAAATAAATATGCGGTTATGCATTATAAAGAAAATTATACCTTGATTGTTAGATTCCTTATCCTCTAAATGCCCTCTAAAAGCTATTCCTTGCTTAGCTAAAAATAAAGTTATATCAATTAACGTTTTTATGTATTCCTCATTTTTTTGTTTTTGATCATTTTGGGCAGTAGAAATTTGACACATAACTGAACCAGATACTTTGGAAGATTTATAAGAATTCATCCTACTCATACAAGTTAAATGAATTGTTGTTGATGAATGACTCTTTATTTTATCTGTAAGCTAAAAATAAAAAATTTTACTATTTTTTTTTATTTACATAAATTACTTTAGTAGTAGGAATATTGTAAATGGTTATCTACCTTTTTCCAATTACAAAACCCAGTGACTGTCCATGTATCTTCTTGATTCCCACTACCAGAAGCAAACAACCGGCAACAATAATAAAAAGCAGCATCGAGGTGACAACTATATTCAAGCCATGCATTATCATTATAGCAACTACTAGAAAATCCTCTTTTTTGAGTGCCAATGAGCGTTTTAGGATATGCCTTATAATTAATAGTTTAATGTTTAAAATAGAATATATTCAAATTAGAATTGTTCAAAAAGCAAATTATATCTTACCATTAATATTGGTTGTTTTGGTCCACTTTCAATATCGCCTAAATCTGAAATATTGCCAATATTGGATTTTATCTGGAACTTATGGACTTTTACTTCTTTTACTTCAGATTGATCAAGCGTCACTGTTGTTTCAATACTATTGCAACCATCCTAAAAAAAAATATAATTATTTTACTTATCAATATTTTGCTACCACATACAAAGTTATTACTTATTATAATATAATATAGGTACTTACGTCAGGCTCAACTTTTTTTTTCTTATAATTAAACACAGAAAACACATTTGGTCTTGGTATTTTATCAGACATTATTCAATATTCACTCAAAATCAATCAAAACCATTAAAAATGAGTAAGTACAGAGACAGAGTACCTATAAAAAAACGTGTTTGTTACTTGTTGACTGTTGTACGCAAACTCATAATGTTAATAATCATAATCATAATCATAATGTTCGTTACTATGTTCATACCGATCAAATAATATTATACCACCTTGGTACCACTATAGAGTATAATAATTATTCGTTATTACTGTCTAGATAAGCAACATAGATAAAAACATTTTTGTTATCATTGATAACTTTGTTGAATGTTGATAGGTTATCAACTATATTTGCACAAAATAAATTGAAGTCACATGAAAAAAAACTGGGGGGGGGGGCTATTTGACAAACTGGGGGGACTTAGCCCCCTCTACCCCCCTCCCCCCTAGTTACGCCTATGAATTAATGAATGATTTTTGAGTAATTTTTGAAGTGAAATATAGATGAATATTTTTTATAAAGGTAATTGAATTGAAATAAAGAAGTTGATTTAATGAATTAAAGAATTGTTGAAAGAAAATAAGTTGATATATTGAAGAAAATAAATTTTGTTTTGAATTAAAAGGCAGTAGAGGACCTTATTGAGTGAAAATAGTTGACGTCAACATTTTCAGAAAAAGGTAGTTGTAAGGCTAGCCTAGAATAAGTATAGTAGTAAGATATAATAAAAAAATATTTTTGTGTGATAAATTAAAGTCGTTAAAAGTAATAAATTCGGTTAAAAGAATTAAATAATAAATAGATAGTTGAATATTGTTATAAGATTGCTGGCTTAGCTACCCAGTAATAGTTTAATAATATTCAAACGCATTTTACTCGTAAAAAAAAAGATCGCGGCGACGCGCCAATGTCGTAATAGTTTATAAAACTGTGTAAAAATACATACGTGGTATAGCGGTGAGTGTGTGTTAGTGAATATAAATTACAGCGCGGAGAATAAATACGACGCGGCGTACGTAAATAAATACGTACGAGAATAAATATATATAATAGGTGAATAAATATTTAATTTAAAGAAATAAATAAGAATAAATGTTAATAATGTTAATGAATATTAGGTATTTATGAATACGGAATCAGACAATTCAGATATTGAAAGTAATTCTGCAGAGGGTTCAGTTAAACAAGTAGTAAATAAAAAGTTAATAAATAAAAATAAAAATAAATTGGTAGTAGTAAAAAGTTTAATAAAAGAAAAATTTGTAGAAAATACTGGGGAAATAGACAATAGCATAGCCACTGTTAGAAAGAATTTTTTAAGAACTATTAGTCATACAGAAGGGTTAGGTACAGTTCTAACTCCACAAAAAAGTAAAGGATATAAATTACCGGGTAGATCAGGTTCTAGATCGGATCCAGGGATGGTAAATATTCAATTGGAACAAGTAGTGAAAAACGACTAGCAAACGTAAAAATGTATCTTGATAAAGCGATATCTATGATACCAGTTTGAGCAGGCAAAAAAGATGTAGCCGAATTTATAAACATTTGTGAAATCGTGCTTAAAGATATTTCAGATACGGATAAGCCGATATTATTAAAAATAATACATTCAAAGTTGACTGGGAACGCTTTAGAAGTAACAAAATATCGTAATTTAGAATCATGGGCAGCAATAAAATCGATATTAGAGGGAGCATTCGAACAAAACATTTAGGAAAGTGCTCTATCTATAAGATTAAATACGGAACTTATGGCCGAGGGGGAAAGT
>NW_021776817.1:0-1501 GCF_005508785.2 Acyrthosiphon pisum | reverse complement strand
GTAGCGAAATTTGCAGCTAGGATCGAGGAACTATATTACAAATTATGCGCGGCTAGTAGGTACTATAGGTTTAAATAAAGCAGAGGCACATATAGTTAAAAACCAAACTAAAAAACAGGCTATGATTATATTTATGACAGGTAATCCACATCACTTATATACAGTACTAAAAAGTAGGAATCCGGACAGCTTGGAACAATGTTTTAAACTATCTACGGATGAGGAATTAGAATATAACTCCAAATTAGAAAGGGAAAAATTGCAGGGAAATGTACAAAAACAAAATGAAAAACAAACAGGCGGTAGTAACGAGGAAAAACATGTCGATAATAATAAAAATCAAGTATTTAATCGTAGTGGTAACAGAATAACGTATCAAAATAATAGAAATAATAATTTTAATAGTCGTAATGGTTATAATAACAGGTACAGAAATATTAGTCGCGGAGGAAATAATAATTATAATAGTAATCGCGGCGGATACACTAATTTTAATAATCGAAACGGATACAATAACAACGGTCATAGGCAAAATTTGAATAATGGTAATGATTATCAGCAAAATAATAATAATCAAAATAACTTATTTATAACTAATTTAACAATTAGGTCAGTCAGGGTCAATGCTACGTTTCCGCAACAGTGATAATGAATACGTAACTAGTCCAGTAGAACACACTACACAAGTAGCGGGGACTGGAAACACGTACACGAATTACGAATTAAATAATACAACGGACGAAACATCGACGAATGGATCTTCGCAGGAAAAAAATGTATGTGTCCGTATATAATATTGCCTACATTTAGCCCCTTTTTTGCAGTTATCAAAATGTGATAACATTGATAAAACGATAACATCATTTTCATTATAAATTATAATTAAAATAGTTAAATACATTAATAGATAGTTAATAAATTTAATAATACACAATTCGAAAAAAAACACAATATTCATTATTCACTTACAATCGTCATTTAAAAGATACAATTCAACAATATATTAAGAAATTCATTTTCTTTTAGCGCTATAAGAATGATCGTCATATGAATGAACATTTAAAACACTTGTATTATTTAATATGGATTTTCTTATTATATTACCTTCACTCGACGACAATTATTGATGAAATTCAAGTTTATTTTTTTTATTTTTAGTAAAGAAACGTGGTTGTTTTTCAATATTATATCCACCATATGTCTTATATTTAAGTGTAACTGATAAGTCTTAAACGAACTAAAAGTTTTATTGCATTCTTCGAAAGAGCAAATAAGTTTACTCTTCGAGGTGTTAATTTGTATTTCATGTCTTAAATGTTTTATGAGATCAATTTTTTTTGAAAATGATATATTTTACACTTATCACAAATATATATCTTTTTTCTTTTTCGTGTTTAGTTCTCATGTGTTTATAAAAACCTGATCATGAATCATATATGCTATCTGGGTATATTGTAGTCCACAAGTGGTACACGTAAACATAATTAAACACAGTTATGAA
>NW_021776816.1:50501-51393 GCF_005508785.2 Acyrthosiphon pisum | reverse complement strand
GGTGTGCCTCGAGACGAATTTTCTGACCGACGGCCGACGCTCGGACGAGGTTTTTAATTTTAAAATTCACATGCCGTACCACTACGCACGGTGATAATCATTTTTTTCAACTCCTCATGCCGTACCGCTACGCACGGTGGTGGTAATTTTTTTTTTTAAATTCGGCTACCGTGCCACTACGCGTTGACATTGGTGTGCCTCGAGAAGAATTTTCTGACCGACGGCCGACGCTCGGACGAGGTTTTTAATTTTAAAATTCACATGCCGTACCGCTACGCACAATGGTGGTAATTTTTTTTTTTTTGAATTCGGCAGCGGACGGTACACCGCGGGCGGTCGTCGGTGGCGTGCGCCGAACACGTTACGGGGTCTCGGAGCCCCGGTACCGGGTATTCGATAGTCACGCGGGCGCGTCGACGACCGACGGGCAGAGTGCCGGTCGGACGGCGGCGGCTTCCCCGGAGCGGATTCGGGTGCCACTGTGCCGTGCATGGACTTAGGATAAATTGGTCGGCGTTCGACGGGCGGTGTTCGAGGTGAAAAAAAAAAATGATTTCGGCAGCGGACGGTACACCGCGGGCGGTCGTCGGTGGCGTGCGCCGAACACGTTACGGGGTCTCGGAGCCCCGGTACCGGGTATTCGATAGTCACGCGGGCGCGTCGACGACCGACGGGCAGAGTGCCGGTCGGACGGCGGCGGCTTCCTCGGAGCGGATTCGGGTGCCACTGTGCCCGTGCATGGACTTAGGATAAATTGGTCGGCGTTCGACGGGCGGTGTTCGAGGTGAAAAAAAAAATGATTTCGGCAGCGGACGGTACACCGCGGGCGGTCGTCGGTGGCGTGCGCCGAACACGTTACGGGTCTCGGAGCCCCGGTATCGGGTATTCGATA
>NW_021776816.1:47210-48017 GCF_005508785.2 Acyrthosiphon pisum | reverse complement strand
CAAATCGTTTTCTCGGAAACCGATGACGACTCCCGTTACCGTTCGCAAGTTACGAGCTCTCGAAGCCAGAACATTCCCGCCGCGGCCGGCCATCGTCGCCGTGCCCGGCGGTCGCCGGGGCGAAAGCCCCGGGACGACGGACTTCGCGTCGCGTCCCGGCTTCCCCCCACGATCTCGGCTGGGGGCCGTTATAAACCTGGCGAGGGGCGCTGGCGCGGTTATTCTCCATCCGCTCGAAACGGACGGAGTACGCGCCAATCCCGCTCTCGCCAACGCACGGGTCACGTCGCGCCGGGCGCGCTCTCCCCGCTCGCTTGGTCACCGCAGCCGACCGCCGCCCCGCGTTCTGCGGGCTCGGCGCTCGGCGCTCGCGTCGACCGAAGCGCGCGGGTCACGGGCGCCCGTCCGCGCTCGTATCCCACACGAACCGCGGTCGGTCGGGCGCCGTGACCGTACACCGGTCACGTTCGTCCGACCTTCCTCGGCGTCGGTTCGCCCGCACGGGCGGACCGGCGCTCGGACGCACGCGTCCCGCGACGAGTGTCCGCGCCGTCGCCGTCGCCGCCCTATGTCGGCGGCGGCGTCGTCGCGGAGCCGTCGCGGGCCGCAGTTGTTGTAAAACCGAGATCCCTGGTTGATCCTGCCAGTAGTCATATGCTTGTCTCAAAGATTAAGCCATGCATGTCTCAGTGCAAGCCGCATTAAGGTGAAACCGCGAAAGGCTCATTAAATCAGTTGTGGTTCCTTAGATCGTACCCAAGTTACTTGGATAACTGTGGTAATTCTAGAGCTAATACATGCCGACAG
>NW_021776816.1:44399-47160 GCF_005508785.2 Acyrthosiphon pisum | reverse complement strand
CACCTCGGGCGGTCGTCCCGGGCGACCGCGGAACGCGGCCCGGGGTCTCGGAGCCCCGGTACCGGGTATTCGATAGTCACGCGGGCGCGTCGACGACCGACGGGCAGAGTGCCGGTCGGACGGCGGCGGCTTCCCCGGAGCGGATTCGGGTGCCACTGTGCCGTGCATGGACTTAGGATAAATTGGTCGGCGTTCGACGGGCGGTGTTCGTGGTGAAAAAAAAAAATGATTTCGGCAGCGGACGGTACACCGCGGGCGGTCGTCGGTGGCGTGCGCCGAACACGTTACGGGGTGTCGGAGCCCCGGTACCGGGTATTCGATAGTCACGCGGGCGCGTCGACGACCGACGGGCAGAGTGCCGGTCGGACGGCGGCGGCTTCCCCGGAGCGGATTCGGGTGCCACTGTGCCGTGCATGGACTTAGGATAAATTGGTCGGCGTTCGACGGGCGGTGTTCGAGGTGAAAAAAAAAAATGAATTCGGCAGCGGACGGTACACCGCGGGCGGTCGTCGGTGGCGTGCGCCGAACACGTTACGGGGTCTCGGAGCCCCGGTACCGGGTATTCGATAGTCACGCGGGCGCGTCGACGACCGACGGGCAGAGTGCCGGTCGGACGGCGGCGGCTTCCCCGGAGCGGATTCGGGTGCCACTGTGCCGTGCATGGACTTAGGATAAATTGGTCGGCGTTCGACGGGCGGTGTTCGTGGTGAAAAAAAAAAATGATTTCGGCAGCGGACGGTACACCGCGGGCGGTCGTCGGTGGCGTGCGCCGAACACGTTACGGGGTCTCGGAGCCCCGGTACCGGGTATTCGATAGTCACGCGGGCGCGTCGACGACCGACGGGCAGAGTGCCGGTCGGACGGCGGCGGCTTCCCCGGAGCGGATTCGGGTGCCACTGTGCCGTGCATGGACTTAGGATAAATTGGTCGGCGTTCGACGGGCGGTGTTCGAGGTGAAAAAAAAAAATGATTTCGGCAGCGGACGGTACACCGCGGGCGGTCGTCGGTGGCGTGCGCCGAACACGTTACGGGGTCTCGGAGCCCCGGTACCGGGTATTCGATAGTCACGCGGGCGCGTCGACGACCGACGGGGCAGAGTGCCGGTCGGACGGCGGCGGCTTCCCCGGAGCGGATTCGGGTGCCACTGTGCCGTGCATGGACTTAGGATAAATTGGTCGGCGTTCGACGGGCGGTGTTCGAGGTGAAAAAAAAAAATGATTTCGGCAGCGGACGGTACACCGCGGGCGGTCGTCGGTGGCGTGCGCCGAACACGTTACGGGGTCTCGGAGCCCCGGTACCGGGTATTCGATAGTCACGCGGGCGCGTCGACGACCGACGGGCAGAGTGCCGGTCGGACGGCGGCGGCTTCCCCGGAGCGGATTCGGGTGCCACTGTGCCGTGCATGGACTTAGGATAAATTGGTCGGCGTTCGACGGGCGGTGTTCGAGGTGAAAAAAAAAAATGATTTCGGCAGCGGACGGTACACCGCGGGCGGTCGTCGGTGGCGTGCGCCGAACACGTTACGGGGTCTCGGAGCCCCGGTACCGGGTATTCGATAGTCACGCGGGCGCGTCGACGACCGACGGGCAGAGTGCCGGTCGGACGGCGGCGGCTTCCCCGGAGCGGATTCGGGTGCCACTGTGCCGTGCATGGACTTAGGATAAATTGGTCGGCGTTCGAAGGGCGGTGTTCGAGGTGAAAAAAAAAATGATTGCGGCAGCGGACGGTATACCGCGGGCGGTCGTCGGTGGCGTGCGCCGAACACGTTACGGGGTCTCGGAGCCCCGGTACCGGGTATTCGATAGTCACGCGGGCGCGTCGACGACCGACGGGCAGAGTGCCGGTCGGACGGCGGCGGCTTCCCCGGAGCGGATTCGGGTGCCACTGTGCCGTGCATGGACTTAGGATAAATTGGTCGGCGTTCGACGGGCGGTGTTCGAGGTGAAAAAAAAAAATGATTTCGGCAGCGGACGGTACACCGCGGGCGGTCGTCGGTGGCGTGCGCCGAACACGTTACGGGGTCTCGGAGCCCCGGTACCGGGTATTCGATAGTCACGCGGGCGCGTCGACGACCGACGGGCAGAGTGCCGGTCGGACGGCGGCGGCGTCCCCGGAGCGGATTCGGGTGCCACTGTGCCGTGCATGGACTTAGGATAAATTGGTCGGCGTTCGACGGGCGGTGTTCGAGGTGAAAAAAAAAAATGATTTCGGCAGCGGACGGTATACCGCGGGCGGTCGTCGGTGGCGTGCGCCGAACACGTTACGGGGTCTCGGAGCCCCGGTACCGGGTATTCGATAGTCACGCGGGCGCGTCGACGACCGACGGGCAGAGTGCCGGTCGGACGGCGGCGGCGTCCCCGGAGCGGATTCGGGTGCCACAGACTGGAATCACCGTGCGTGAAAAAAACGATTTTTTTTTTTCGGTCGACGTTCGCGGTTATTCGTCGGTACCCGGGTAGTGCGCATGGCGGCAGCCCCGGCGACGTTCGTCGAACCGATTTCGATTTCAACTTTTCGAACGTCGTTTTTCCGAGCGCAATAACTCGGGAACGGTTACGATTACCCCGACGACACCGAGAGGTGATCTCGTCGTACTTAACGAGTTCTATCGGATATCGGTGTCCGCAACATTCAACTCGATAATTGGAGATCAGCCGCCGTGCCGCTACGCACGGTGATAGACGGATTTTTGATTTTCGGCCTTACCGCTACGCACGGTGATGGACGGATTTTTCGTTTTTGGCCTAACCGCTACGCACCG
>NW_021776816.1:42405-43566 GCF_005508785.2 Acyrthosiphon pisum | reverse complement strand
CCGGCGCACCGGTCTGTGCCACTCTTCCGGAAATGGTATCAGCATCCAGTGCGCCCGTCGATGGTATCCGTCCAAGTTTCGGCGACCCGACCCATCTCGCACGCCGAGTGGCAAAACTCAACCCGGCGTCGCAGGTCCTCCTCCCGGTGGGCCTCCGACGCGCAAATCGTTTTTCTCGGAAACCGATGACGACTCCCGTTACCGTTTCGCAAGTTACGAGCTCTCGAAGCCAGAACATTCCCGCCGCGGCCGGCCCATCGTCGCCGTGCCCGGCGGTCGCCGGGGCGAAGCCCCGGGACGACGGACTTCGCGTCGCGTCCCGGCTTCCCCCACGATCTCGGCTGGGGGCCGTTATAAACCTGGCGAGGGGCGCTGGCGCGGTTATTCTCCATCCGCTCGAAACGGACGGAGTACGCGCCAATCCCGCTCTCGCCAACGCACGGGTCACGTCGCGCCGGGCGCGCTCTCCCCGCTCGCTTGGTCACCGCAGCCGACCGCCGCCCCGCGTTCTGCGGGCTCGGCGCTCGGCGCTCGCGTCGACCGAAGCGCGCGGGTCACGGGCGCCCGTCCGCGCTCGTATCCCACACGAACCGCGGTCGGTCGGGCGCCGTGACCGTACACCGGTCACGTTCGTCCGACCTTCCTCGGCGTCGGTTCGCCCGCACGGGCGGACCGGCGCTCGGACGCACGCGTCCCGCGACGAGTGTCCGCGCCGTCGCCGTCGCCGCCCTATGTCGGCGGCGGCGTCGTCGCGGAGCCGTCGCGGGCCGCAGTTGTTGTAAAACCGAGATCCCTGGTTGATCCTGCCAGTAGTCATATGCTTGTCTCAAAGATTAAGCCATGCATGTCTCAGTGCAAGCCGCATTAAGGTGAAACCGCGAAAGGCTCATTAAATCAGTTGTGGTTCCTTAGATCGTACCCAAGTTACTTGGATAACTGTGGTAATTCTAGAGCTAATACATGCCGACAGAGTTCCGACCGTCGCGGCGCCCTCGGGCGTCGCTCGCGGGAGGAACGCTTTTATTAGATCAAAACCGGCCCGTCGCGGCGCGCTTCGTGCGCGTCCCGATCGCGGCCCGCGCAAAGACCTGGTGACTCTGAATAACTTCGAGCATGATCGCACGGTCTCCGTACCGGCGACGCATCTTTCAAATGTCTGCC
>NW_021776816.1:41351-42355 GCF_005508785.2 Acyrthosiphon pisum | reverse complement strand
TCGGTGTTCGACGACGACGGCCGCCTACTCCAATCTTGCTGCGCGGTGCTCTTCACCGAGTGCCGTCGGCGGGCCGGACACGTTTACTTTGAACAAATTAGAGTGCTCAAAGCAGGCTCGAATCTGGCGGGGCGGCTTCACGGCCGTCTCGTCAAAAGGCCCTGAATACTGGTCGCATGGAATAATGGAACAAGACCTCGGTCCCGCGCATCTCCGCCCTTCGCGGGCGCGCGAAATCGCCCTCCGGGGCGTTTCCGTGCGCGGGCCGCCGGGCCGCGGGCGCCAGTCGCCCGCGCGTCCCGCCGGGCCGGTTTTCGGGACCGGAGGTAATGATCAACAGAGACGGGCGGGGGCATTCGTACCGAGACGTTAGAGGTGAAATTCTTGGATCGTCTCGAGACGAACTGACGCGAAAGCATTTGCCAAGTACGTTCTCGTATGATCAAGAACGAAAGTTAGAGGTTCGAAGGCGATCAGATACCGCCCTAGTTCTAACTGTAAACGATGCCAGCTAGCGATCCGCCGGCGTTTCATTAACGACCCGGCGGGCAGCTTCCGGGAAACCGAAGCTTTTCGGTTCCGGGGGAAGTATGATTGCAAAGTTGAAACTTAAAGGAATTGACGGAAGGGCACCACCAGGAGTGGAGCCTGCGGCTTAATTTGACTCAACACGGGAAACCTCACCAGGCCCGGACACCGGAAAGATTGACAGATTGAGAGCTCTTTCTTGATTCGGTGGGTGGTGGTGCATGGCCGTTCTTAGTTGGTGGAGCGATCTGTCTGGTTAATTCCGATAACGAACGAGACTCTGTCCTGCTAACTAGGCGGGTAAACCCGGGTCGGCGTGTGCGCGGCGCTGGCGGTTTCGGCCGTCAGTGTTCGCGTACCCGTCGGCTCGGCCCGGTATCCCCGAACGCGTTCGCCCGTCGTCCACGGCGGTCGTCGGGCGCGGCCGCGCCATCCGCGTCCCGGCGTTCGGCGGGCGTATGTCGGCCGGGGGGCAA
>NW_021776816.1:2979-3812 GCF_005508785.2 Acyrthosiphon pisum | reverse complement strand
TCGTGTAATCCGCAGGTTATACGAACATCGACCAGTCGAACGCACATTGCGGCCTCGGTGACCCGCGGGTCCCGGGCCACGCCTGTCTGAGGGTCGTATACCGGATACTCGGCCAGACCGATGCGCCGCCGGCAGGCGTCCGACGGCACGCCCGTCGGCCGCTCCGGTGGTGCGAGATTGGCGGTTCGACCGGGGAGAGCCGCTCGCGCGGCCGCCTCCGGTCGTCCGCCCAAGTTGTGACGGCAAACAGTCACGGGTTCTCGCGTCGTCAAACGGCACGTCCCCGTCCGCCCGCCGCGCGAGAGCGCGGCCGGGCCGGCTGAGAGTCCACGAGACCTCTCCGGCTTCCGAGAAGCGGACGCGGGCGGTCACCGTACGGGCGGAGCGCGGACAGCAGGCTGCCGTGTAATTTAAGAAACAAACAACCGATACGTTCCGACCTCAGATCAGGCGGGACTACCCGCCGGATTTAAGCATATTAATAAGCGGAGGAAAAGAAAACAACCGTGATTCCCTTAGTAGCGGCGAGCGAACCGGGAAAAGCCCATCGCCGAATCTCGCCGCGCACTTTTGTGTCGCGGCACGTATGAGAGTTGTGGCGTACGGGCCGGCCTCGTTGCCGGGGCGCACGTGACGGTCCAAGTCTCCCTTGAACGGGGCCATGGCCCGCAGATGGTGCCAGGCCAGTAGAGGCCGTCACAGCGTTCCGGGATCGGACCGCGCCTTCGAGTCGGGTTGCTTGAGAGTGCAGCCCGAAGCGGGTGGTAAACTCCATCTAAGGCTAAATACGGCCACGAGACCGATAGTTTACAAGTACCGTGAGGGAAAGTTGA
>NW_021776814.1:0-1169 GCF_005508785.2 Acyrthosiphon pisum | reverse complement strand
CAGCAAAGAATAAGGTGTATCGTGACGCTGACTGGCGTGGACGTTGAGCATCGGATGGTCTGTGAAAAAACTGTTCCGCGAGTCGATCCCGTAGGGTCATATATAATGTGACTTTGGTGTGATCCCTTCTTCTGGTGCATCGATGTCTGCGTTTACGTATTGATGTGTTTATGACTTTCTGTCTTTAGTGGTATGACAAAGGTGCCGCTGGTAGGTAATTTATTGTGTTATGATGTCCCTACGTCTATATCGGAAATTTGTCGTCGGCTTCTTGAAGTTTATTATGAGTTATAATGTGCTGTCGTCTGGCGCCGTTGATAATTGATAGTTGGTTTTTACTAAACGGCTGGTCGGAGAGGTGTTGAATATCATTTATGTTTTGCATGTGTCGTGTGTGGTGTATGAGGGAGCGTAAGTATATGCCTAATGTGTATATATGTATATGTATATTGGATCACCCCACACTCAGTACGGTCCACCATTTATTAGTTATCCGGTGTTTTTATTTAAGTCTAAATATTACATATTACACAATTTCCCTCAAAATAATCTATTAATGGCATCAATATCTCTTCATTTTGAATATAAAAGTATGTGTCTAAAAGTTTCTCAAATGCATCGACAACTTTATTTGTTGGTACATATGCTAAAGCTAGTAACATTCGTATGTATAATGCAAAATCTGAATTTTCCCTATATTTCTTTTGTAATCCAGTTTCTTGAACGTGACGCCATACACATTGTGATAAATGAAAAAAACAACTATTTATAGATGCATTTGGAAACTCAAATTTGACAGCATTCATTGCCCCCTTTTCAAAGTCCATAATTATATTAAGTGGGTTTAGATTAGGTATTAATGACTTTAAAGCTTGAAATATTAATTTATATGTATTTTCCTTTTTATCGGGTAGTAAAATATACACAGAAGAAATAACATTCGATTAATAAACAGCGTGAATAGTATAAAGTTGTTGAAATATTTGAGGGGCACATGAGAATGTTCCGTCACAAAACCAATTTTCACAGTTAACAATTAATTCGAGGTTCCGTTTTGTACAGAATTATAGAATTCGATTTGCCTCAGATCTGTTATCAAATTGTAAAATTGCTCACCATTCGTTGTTTTCGTGAATCGGTCTGGAATTTCAAAATTAAAATTTTGAGGA
>NW_021776813.1:0-722 GCF_005508785.2 Acyrthosiphon pisum | reverse complement strand
TAATTAGGTAATTTTCGTGATTTTTCCATATTTGTCAATTTTTGAACTTTACATGCTAATAAAAAAAAACTGTGACTAAGGATTTTTAATATTTTTCATCTGCTTTTTAAACAATATACTAGGAGCCTTTTATTAAATTTTCAAGCTTTTTTAATCAACAAATAAAATTTTATTGATATTTTTAGAAAAAAAACTAAAAAAAAAATTAAAACTGACAATGTCCGTAAAGAGCTCAAAATAAATCAAAATATTTTGAAAATGTTATCGTGTATAGAAAATGGAAATATAAACAACCATTGAAAATTTCATGTATCTACGGTCATTCGTTTTAAAGTTACACCAAAAACCAAATTCAATTTTGTGAAAAATCGATTTTGCGTAAAAATTCCCGTTTTTCCTTAATTTTTCTTTTGTTTTTCACGGCGCTTTTGAAAATTACTGGGAATTTTAAATTTTGACCTCCCCAATGCATCAACGATATTCACTTTCCAATCAAACAAGATACTGAAGTTGATAATCGAAGCATTATTTCGACTACTTATCGTGTACACAGATACAAAAAAAATATATATAAAAACACACATCATTGTATAATCAATACATTCATCGTTCCACTCAGAATCTAAAATTCCCTCAGTTTATATACAAATATGTTAAAAAATACGAGTTAAATGAAGGATAAAAACTGGAAAACTTAAGTTACATCAAATCGCATAGGTAGT
>NW_021776812.1:0-868 GCF_005508785.2 Acyrthosiphon pisum | reverse complement strand
GCGTAATAGTTAATCATAATTTATTTAGTAATGCCTACCCCAGGACTATAATTAGGTCTAAATTACAAAATTAGATTAGCGATTGTACTGCGAGCGAATCGAGTAAAAATTTTTTGGGGCCTTCCGTTCGGGGCCCCCCTTGAAATTAATTTCCCGGTAACATAAAATAGCCCTATCCGCCCCTGTATACGAGTAGAATACCATTAAACATTTTAAAACCTAATAATGATGATATGAAAAAAAAAATGTATACCCATGTAAATACCCATATTTTTTTATATTATTCATAAAAAATGACACGGGGATATGACAACAAAATAATATAATCACAAATAAATTGTAAAAACATGTTTTAGATTCTGAGTGGAACGATGAATGTATTGATTTTACAATGATGTGTGTTTTTTTATTTTATTTTTTTATTTTTTTTTTATTTTTGTGTCTGTCATCACGTTTTAGGACAGTAAAAGTGCTTGGATTTTCTTCAACAGTACTTTTTCTGATAGGAAAGTGAATCTAGTTGGTACTTTGGGGGGTCAAAAGTAAAATTTTTCCAATAGTTTTCAAAAGCGCCGTGAAAAACAAAAGAAAAATTAAGGAAAAACGGGAATTTTTACGCAAAATCTGTTTTCGAGAAAATCGATTTTGGTTTTTAGTGTAACTTTAAAAAAAATGACCGTAGATATATGAAATTTTGACTGAATGTTTATCTTAGCATTTTCTATACACCATAACATTTTCAAAATATTTTGATTTGTTTTGAGCTCTTTATGGACATTTTCATTTTCCATTTTTTTTTAGTTTTTTTTCTAAAAATATCAATAAAATTTTATTTGTTGGATAAAAAAGCTTGAAAATTTAATAGAAG
>NW_021776811.1:0-5678 GCF_005508785.2 Acyrthosiphon pisum | reverse complement strand
TAAATCATAACATGTAGCGTGTAATCAAGTTCGTCATCCTATGATATATAATATACCTACGTAATTAAGTATGATATATAAAATAAAATATGCCTGATGATGTGGTCGATTTTATTTGTAGATAAATAAAATGATTCAACCTCAACTATAATATTATTATTATAACTTGTAGAAAATGAATGACGACAAGCTTAAAATCGAATTTCAGTTTAAAATGTTGTACTTTTGACATAGCATTTTATAAACACATGTACACTATTATTACTACGTGCATATATTTCCCTTCCATCAAGAGTGCCAGTGAGTGTCACCGTAGAGGGATCATTTTACTTAGCGTACCTTTCGTAAAAGTATGTCTTATACAATTTGTAACGCTACCTATTAAAGGAATGGTCACAAACATGGTAAATACAAAATATTGATCATCAAACAAACATTTAAATAAAATATAGGAACTTATACTACAAATCCTCACTGTTTCTACAAATCATGGAACCCCAAACCATATGATGGAAAAAAAATTAACTCATGAATTGGTTAATAATTGGAAAATAAAAAAAATTGAATAGAATAAAAATTTTAAAAAAAGTTGTGAGGATTTTGACGATAGTCTAAATTTAAATGATATAATATTATACCTACTACCTACCTATACGAACAGATTTACACGAAGTTAAATGGAAGCCATTCGTGCGAAGTGCTAATGAGATAGAGAAATTAAAAATGATGAACACAAATATAATATAGCACTGCAATGTATAGAATTTTCGTTTATGAGCTTATTATTTCGATATATATATATATATATGTATATATATATTTATCTTGCATTGTTACAGGGTTTTTAATAAAAATTAAGTCATCGCATTGCCTTGAAATTTTAAACTCAGAAATTAGCACATAATTGTATTAAATTACAGTGACATTTTAAATGTAATTTTAAGTAAAAATATTAAGTATATGTTTCGAAACAACAACGAGATGAAACTTTGTACATACTTTCGCGAGTCATAATAATGATGGCGGAACCTCGTTTCGTAGAATATTGTATACAGCATATCTTATTACCACAATGAGTAAGTATGATTTAAAATTAAATTGCAGTAAAAATTATTATACGACAGTAAAAACGTATACACATACTTTTGCGTCTACCGTTACGCTGTACCTAATGTTACTCTTTGATTATCGTGGGGCGGCAGATGTGTACAGTAATTGTGTTTGACACGTGAAAATAAATCACGTGGAAAATATCGATACCTAGTTCGACTCCAGGGATACGAGATTTAATTCAAACTTCATTGACCATCAATAATATGTATTTTACTTGTCGTCAATGCTGCGATAGATAGTAATAAGGCATTTTTAGATTTTATTACACGCATTTGTATAACCTTATAGAAGGTTGTCGTGTTTTCAAAAACTGTAACGTTGAAAAACCACAAAATAACATTACAACATATAATAATAATATCGTGGAAAGTCATAAATTGTGACGTTTTAGAAAGTATGTAACTTAAGTTGTCTGGCAGTGACTTTTACGTGTATCTACACATTAATACTGAACGACATAGGTAATATAGACAAATAATAATATGTATTCTCAATTTAAAATTCCATTCGTACAATTAGTTTAGTGTAAATAATAATAGTTTAAACTATTTAAGTATATAAATGGTATGTTTATTTAGATTCATTATAGTTACCTATTATATTTTTCACTGAACTAGTTTTAATATGTTAGTAGCCATTAGGTACTATTATTTTGTAATAAATATTAAAATATACAAATGATAATATAATTTGATAAGGACCCAAAATATTAAGATTTAAAACTCACATGGCCACACAATTACTAATTGTTATTGAATTTTAGACAAAATAATATATTGTAATCGTATAATAATATAATATTAAACTATACAATAATAAAATTATGATATTGATAATTATTATGATTATTGATATAAATAATTATCAATTTTTAAATAATCATTAAGCTAGACGCCCCTACCTATCAATTAATAAAAATATATTTTTTCAATCATAAATCAGTAAAATAATTTATATTTTATACGTAGGTAGATATATCAACTTAATTAAATTTTTATTAATCGACAAATACGATATTAATCAACGAAAGGTCCTATTTTAAAGTTTTTTTTATTGGATTCTAATCTACATAGTTTGTAATACCTATAATATGTCTATAATATGGAATCGTAAAAAATATATTTTATTACAATTTATAGTTTATTACAAATTTTGATTGAATTATGATGTTTTACAGTAGGTAGCTTTAATTGTATTTTAATATTAATTAAAGTTTCAATTTAATGTGTATAAATTGTTTTATATCTATAATCATTTAACTATTCGAAATACACCATGTTTGTTTGACATGTAAAAATGAACATTATGAAAGTATGAGTGCAGAATAAAATAACTCATTCCATAGTTTTATAGTTAAGTGTTATTTATCTCGCTATGCACCAAACGGACATAATAATCTGAACAAAATCATCATAGTCACGATTATATTTATGGTCCATAGTTAGTAATCAAATAAATATTATTTCGAAAGTATTTAAACATATATTTATTACACTCCAAAACTAAACTGAATATAAAATGCTTGAACATTTTTGCTCAGAATAGGATTTTACAATTTTATACAATATTTGGAGTGATGAAAAATTTCACTTATTTTTTGTCGAATTTCACTCAGGTTATAAAAGGTTATATTCGAATAATTGCACTAATGAAAATCGCACACGGTATAATGCTACTAAAATCTCATTTATATGTTTTCTTTATAAAATGTACAATTTTAATTTTTCAATTTTCCCGATATATATTCCTATTAAATCTCGCCCACTTTAACTTTTAATGATTTGTAAGTTACTTGACAAAATAATTATTCAACAGACATGGAAGAAAGTGTACTGAAATATTATAGGTGCAAACTCAAGTTTAAACAAGATAACATAAGTACGTGTTTTTATCGAGTCAATTAGTTGGAAAAAAAATATTGACAAAATACAAGTTTTATGATCATCATCGATAATCGTTTACTCCATATTTTATATTTTTATGTTAACTTATAAATTAGTTACCTCTTGTATAATATTAAATCGATCGACATACATGTCGACAAAAATTAATATTTATAAGTTTTATGATGAATTTATCAAATTCAGTTTAATCAGAAAATTTAGAACTTGGTAAAGATTGCAGCTTTATCCCCAATATTTGTTACCTTTAATTATTATGTTTATCATAAGCACCTATAAAATAATATATGTTAGGTTACTTAGATTATTAGGTTAGGTAAATTATAGATGCTATCTGTTTTATAAAATTGCAATCAAATTAGATTTTTTTTTATTATTTTTGTTTATGACCTTAGATAATTTAATATATACTATCTTTAAATACTATAATAATTAAATCTATTAAAAAACCAATAGGGAAGTATAGGGTATTTAAAATATTTTTATTACATTTAAATAGTGAAGTTTTTTACTCTTATTATGTATGTAGGTAATATTTTGAAACCAATCAAGTTCGTATCAATAAGGTTGTTAGAGCGTTAGACTAAACAATTTCATATAAAATCAATACCTATAATAGCTTAATATAATAAATAATTTATTATAATTATTATATACACGTTAAATGTCTAAGAACAGCGGTCGAAAACAAGTTTATGCGCAAAAGCAGTGGGTGTATCGAAATTAACTGTTTGAATATCATAACATAAAATAGTTATATACTTTCACCGCCACGGTCTGCAACGACTACAGACGAAATGTTAGAATAGCACCGCACAAGACATAATATACATATGCATAACTTACTGTTGAAGGCAAAGTTGCTACAAAATCTACTTAACATATTTTGATGTCTGGAGACATGCTACAAGAGGCGCTTAAGCACCCCCAAATCATCCCTTCCTGATTGCACCAGTGCACCACTGACGTATTGTATTATATTATGTTCGTCTTGATTTTGAAATTCGTAATATTATTATTTATTAGTATCTGTACGACCATTTGACCGTTCTTAGAACCAGTAACAATGGCTCGAGTGTACCCACTCGACACTAATATTTATTATATATAGGTGCCATAACAATATTCTAAAATATGCTTGACAATAATCGGGAAAAACGTCATAATAACAGCACACCGAAGACGATCAAATTAAACATGGCTGCCGTATATATTATATTCGAATGCCAGAGGATCGACACAGACGTTGCTATATAGGATGTGTTCTTATTTGCATTAAGAACACCGTCTGTGCCCGCTTTTACGACGAAACCTTCGAGATTCTTGCATCGTTATCGTACGATTTGACGTACCCAATGGCTAATATAGCAATATGTATACATATAATATTATCATGTTGTCACGCTCATACACTATATAGTCTATAGCGAAACACTCGCAGTATACACATAGGGGCGACCGGAGGCGAACACAAGACGTAACAATATATTAGGTATATACCATGGTTATGCTGCAGTAAACCCTGTATATATATTATGTAAGAAGTTAAGGGGTGGCTGTGCGTATAATATATTATACATTATACAGTCGAGAAAATGTCGAGTGGCGACGAGAGCGCGTACTTTGCTGCAGTGACTTGTGAATAATTGCAGTCGACGCCCGGTCGTCCGCGTTGCAATTTAAAATCATTATTATGTATTATGTATATAATATCGCGGTATTATTCCTCTCCGCGCTTAAGTTTTTTTTCGTTTTCATAAAGGAGTGAGTAATAATAATATTATTATTTTATGGTAAGAAAAAAATCGGTCGTTCGCATGTATTTATTCGAGAAAAAAACCCGTACCTCACAAAACAAACGAAACGGATATATTTTTTTCCTCTCACGTCTAAAGAAAAAAAAATGTGTATAAAAACAAATATATTATAATACATTGTAATAAAAGGAAATAAATTCGATATTTTGACTAATCGCGCGTAAACTTACACCGTCGTATAGTCGGGACGACAACCGTTATTATTACTATTTGTATACATATGCACAACTTACTATTACATAAACACATAATATTATATTCAAGTGCACCCAATATCGTTTGCTCATGATCACACACTGACACATTCGTAGTCGGTAGCCTAATAACGTAACATATTATTATACACACATCTACGCCGCGTTACGAGTGTGAGAGTGAGTGTGTGTGTCTGTTTTTTTATATACGCGTATGGTTCACCATATTTCAATACGGTTCGTTTAATATCACTTATACGTGTATTATTACACATATAATCCGTATTATTACCGTTTGTACGTGCGTTCATATTAAACTGTATACATATTACATAATATATACTTATATAAGTTATAGATATATATATATATATGTTTATGTTATTTATTATATTATTGTATATCGTTCGTTTCAAGTGGAAAAACGATTTTCCCAACTATATAACGACGTCGTTGTTTTCGTACTCGACGAACGACCAGCTTTTGAATCCGTGTATACGTATAAAATAAAAATATATATATATATATATATATATATATTATAATATGGACACCGGCGGAAACCTATTACGCCGGTCTCCTTGTAATGAGATTTTTCTCTTCGGTACATTATTTTCTTGTAAGTACAATGATATATTGTGTATATATGAGTA
>NW_021776810.1:0-823 GCF_005508785.2 Acyrthosiphon pisum | reverse complement strand
GATATGGGGACACGCCCTCTACCAATAGATTTTTTATGTTATATATAATGTATGCCAACCGAAGGCCGTAGATGTTCTTTTTCCATAAAAGCATAACCCTTGATGCCGGAACAGGTAATTGATGAACTATCAAAAAAAGTTCAAAAATTAGATCTTGGGTACTTTTCGGTTATCGTACTCCAACGGTCGGCCGGTTATATACCGATTCCGTTATCGTACACCATTAAATTTATCTCAATAATGTCACGTTTCATTGCCAAAACTTGCCAATGTTTCATTCTGAAACTCTTGATGTTTTCATGGTAATGGTTCCCAATAGATCTGCAGATACATTAATTCCGATTATTGAGAACCACATTGCTGCCGGTTCTATTATAATATCAGATTGCTGGAAGAGCTACGATTCTTTAAAGCATAATAATGCATTTCAGCATATGCAGGTCAATCACAAATATAATTTTGTAGACCCAGATACCGGGGCACACACACAAAATATTGAGCGTTTATGGCGATCGGCTAAAGAACGAAATAAAAAACATTCGGGAACCCATCGGTCAATGTTGGATTCTTACATAAGTGAATTTCTTTGGTGACAAAAACATAAAAAAACCATCTGCATATTTACCCAAATTATAAACGACATTGTTAAATTCATGCCTCCTTCATAATATTATTTAATAATTTGTATTTACAATAATTTTTTTGGTGTTCATATTTTATTATAATTTTTTTTTATTATTATTTTATTTTAAAATTATTATTTTTCATATTATTATATTATTCTATTAAAATAAATTATATTTTGGCAATGAAACGTGACAAT
>NW_021776809.1:0-833 GCF_005508785.2 Acyrthosiphon pisum | reverse complement strand
TAAATAAGTATCAAATCAGTTTAGATCTTTACTATTTTTTAATCAAACGTACGATATTCACGTGAATAGCGAGTGTTCACTGAAGTTGATTCTTAAAAAAGTGGGTAAGTGGATGTCGCTCTGCTGTACAGTAGGTTAGAAGTGGGTCACTGTGTAATGGACAGTATTAAATTTGAATTCAATGATATAATATCACTGTATAAGAAAAACGATTCTGAGCGGAGACGGTATATCAGTCTATGTATTAGACATATATATACTTATCTATGGTATTAAAAAAAATTGACCTATAATAGGTACCTATAATAAATTCCAAATTAATCATATCATAATATCTATTAGGTACTTATAACGCGTTATACATCAACAAAAAACCGTGGTACCATCATAGATATATAATAGTATACTTTAGAAGTTTCAAGTACCCACGAATAATATTATACAATCACAACAAAATAACTAAAATAGTTATCCTAGGTTTTTAATATGTAATTTCGTCCAAATTTGTACTTAAAATGACTATAAAAATAAACTGTGTAAATGTATTTTTTAGATTTTTTGGTAACAGAATTAATTACTTACATGGAATCTTTTTTTAAATTTTCAATTCTTAGATACAAAAATTGAACATTTTATAAATTTTTAACTACAAAATAATTTTTCAAATTAAAATTTGATAAATTTTGTCAAAATTTGATCTTTAAATGCTTATAAAAAAAAATTGTGCCTATGTATTTTTAATATTTTTCAACTGATATTGTAACAATATACCAGGAGCTTCGTATTAAATTTATACACTTTTTGGCCCAACAGATAAAACTTTATTGATATTT
>NW_021776808.1:0-1055 GCF_005508785.2 Acyrthosiphon pisum | reverse complement strand
ACAGTATAATCTAGTATAGTGCTTCTCAAATTGTTTTGACATGAGGCTCTTTAAATTTAATGTAAAACTGTCAAGGCCCACTTAATCAAAATTATTAATTGTTTTTTCTAAATTAGGTATATACTAAAATTACATGTACTGTTTCAAACAGATAAATTATTAAAATGTATAGTAAATTAATGTTTTAATATACTTTTGAGAAATTTTAATAATAGTATTAAAATTTAAGTATTTAAACTTTTTCCATAAACACTTAAAGTCTAAAGAAAATAAGCACTGATCTAGGATGACCATATAAGTCTATCAACCATTTAGCATATAGATATGTTTCTATCCCCAGGATCTCAGTTAATTTAATATAATATATAGGTAATAGCATTTATTTTATAATATACTATAAATACTATGAATATATTATTAAATCAATGGTGATAGGTATAACTGAGTAATAAATGCTTATAAAAAGATATTCAAAATATATGCATTTTGGTAACACATTGGTAATATGAATACTAGTATTAGGTATACTATTATTATGAATTGTATTTAAAATCAATATATTAATTAATAATTATTATTTGTTAATTATAACACTTTGAAAGCATTATGTATGATCATTTAGTGAATTAACTCTTATATTTTTCATATATTTTATTTATAATAGGAAATTTAAAAATGACAATTTAGTTAATTTAGTTAATATTTAAGTTGTATTTGATAAAAAGAAAGTATTTAAATACATGTATATAAATAATTTAGAACATAGAAGTCATTATGCAATGATAATTTTTTAATTTAATTCCTTAAATCATAATATATTTAAAATTTTCTATGGCTTTGGTGTACTAAAGTGTTCGTTTTTCGGCCTCTTTAGGACATATAGCGCTCCCGGTGGTGGCGACTATCTGTAGTAAAATTTTCAATCAAGTTTTCAAACAAGTGACGACACCTTATCAATACACCTTGAGTATAGTCACGGCTATAGATAGTATGGTTGCCCATCGACGTATGATTCTCATGCTTGAAAAGTGTCTACCGAAATGAATCTCTATAAT
>NW_021776807.1:0-226 GCF_005508785.2 Acyrthosiphon pisum | reverse complement strand
CGACACGTGTTTGTCGTCATTTTGAAATATAGTACACTAGTGTATACCTTTTCGGATCTCAATAGTATCAAAGTTTAGTTAATTATTTTAGATTCTGAGTGAAACGATGAATGTATTGATTTTACAATGATGTGTGTTTTTTTATTTTTTTTTTTATTTTTGTGTCTGTGTACACGATAAGTAGTCGAAATAATGCTTCGATTTTCGACTTCAGTATCTCGTTCGA
>NW_021776806.1:0-642 GCF_005508785.2 Acyrthosiphon pisum | reverse complement strand
GGTCCAACAGATAATACTTTATTGATATTTATAGAAAAAAAAACTAAAAAAATTTAAAACTGAAAATGTCCGTAAACAGCTCAAAAAGAGTCAAAATATTTTCAAAATTGTATGGTGTATAGGAAATGCTTATATAAACATTCAATAAAAATTTCACGTATCTGCAGTTATTCGTCTTTGAATTAGAACAAAAGAAGGAAATCGCTACATGAGAAATCGAGTGAATATCCAATGTTGTAAAATTTGAATTTCAAACGATCATAAAAATTTAATTTGACTTTCTTATAGATATTTTTTGTTTGATAAAGGTAGATAATCTTATAAGGAATCTTGTATTACATTTTCATATCTTAGATTTAAAAAGAAAAATTTTTATGAATTTCTAACTCGAAATAATTTGCAAATTTTCGTGATTTTTCCATATTTTGTTATTTTTTGAACTTTAAATGCTTATAAAAAAAAACTGTGACTAACGATTTTTAATATTTTTCATCTGCCTTTGAAACAATATACTAGGAGCCTTCTATTAAATTTTCAAGCTTTTTTATCCAACAAATAAAATTTTATTGATATTTTTAGAAAAAAAACTAAAAAAAAATAGAAAATGAAAATGTCCGTAAAGAGCTCAAAATAAATCAAAAT
>NW_021776805.1:0-1215 GCF_005508785.2 Acyrthosiphon pisum | reverse complement strand
ATTAACCAAAATAGAACTTTTATGTATTGGGTATTTTATGGTATTATGTTATGTCAGTTACATACATACCCAATATACATACTATAACTATATAAATACATAATAACTAATATTGTTTTTTTTACTATCACTCACACATTGCATTCTATTACCTTGATTTACACGTGCTCAAACCTAAACTAATTAAACAGTTAGGTATTTTTTTCATTTGATTATTATTTTTGTTGAGGATCATGACGTATACCTAATACCTCAACAAAACACTTTTATTTTTACTTAACTATTTAATGTGTAACTGTTAATTACTACTTATGGACTGTGATTATGTACCTATTAATTTTAACCCGTTCATTGATTATGGCTCGACATAGAGTCAGACTTTAAACGTTAAACTTACATGTTATGATTTTTTATGATTGCCTTAAACTAATATTTCGTTTTACTTTCACTTACAAACAAAAGTTTGATATATGTGTACATGTCTCTCTACACAACACTTTTATTTCACTTATTAGTTTTCCCTTTTGTCATTTGACTTAACTGTTGATCACTGCTTCAGAACCATTCTTATGCTATGACTAAACATATTTTAAACTGCGCTCCTATTGTTTTAATTAATATCTGTTTGACAAATATGCTTACAATATAGTTTATTAAACAATTGACATTAAATATACAACTGTACTTTTTGGTTTAATTATTACTTTATTACATTTGTACTTAAGTAACCGAAAGCCCTGTGCTTTAACAACAGTTCCAGTTATTATTCATTTTTATATTTTGGAATAGTTACGATTTTTTTCGCGAATATCGCGTTTTCGACGTCCGAGGTCGGTCGAATTCGTCGTCCGCTGTTCGACGCGGTGAGATTGCCCGCTACGACGCCCAGAGTGGACGTGTTAAACGCGTTCGTAATTCGCCGGGTCGTCGAAACGGCTTAAGAGTCGTTGATTTGACTCAACTTTTCAACTCAATAGGTAGGCAGGTCGGTTAGGCGTAGGTAGGATTGACCCGGGGTCGTGGGTTCGATACAAGCCGCCGCGATTCGAAATAATTTGCAACGGCCGAGATATCGATTCAATTTCTTTTTCCGCGTTTTTTTTTTTCGTTATTTACATTTCGCTATCATATTTAACGAAAATTGTTTGATTTTTTTTTTAAAAATTTGAGTTTCACCGCCTTTACGGACCTCACACGGCCCGTCGAAGACTTATT
>NW_021776804.1:0-6234 GCF_005508785.2 Acyrthosiphon pisum | reverse complement strand
TTTTCCGATGTAAGTGTATCTACATCATATTATCTACTATATCAAAATGTCCATATAAGCATCCATTTTAGGTCGAGAATCACGAAAACCTAAAAAAATTCTCGATTTTTATGTTATTATGCTACTAAAAATACGCAAACATTATAATGATAATGTATACTTATGAGTCCCCCACAAACCATGTTCTGTGGAATCCATCATATTCTCAAATGCATATGGTAAACCTATCTTATTAAGCAGCATATACCACCTACCCATTTAGTATATACTTATTGTTCCTTCACAGCTCATTGTTACAGGGATATTTTAAAAGTTCAATGTTCCACTCGAACACTAATTTTTTAACGTGTAACACAAAACCATAGTATTTTTTGACAAGATTACTATTTAAACGATGTGTGCTGTTTTATTACTCGAAATAAATATTTCGGGTTTATGAAAAGATTTTAATAAAAACCAAAAGTTTACACGAGGCGTTTTTAAAATATTTTCACAACATAACGTGTGATAATATAATAATTATACCTTTACAGTAAATATTATTGTGTAAGTGACAAATTAACGGTTCAAAGACAGCGTGTAATCACTTTATCCACTTGTGAACAATCATTTCACTTTTGAAAATAATACTACCATTCTGTTTTACACGGTAAAAATGTGTATTTTAGGGAACTGTGGCGTAGTCATTGTTATGAAATGGGGGGGGGGGGTAAACATAAATAAAACCAAGTTTTTACAGTTTTTGTATAAACGCTTAACACCCAACTCCCTGGCTACACCACTATGAGCGGAACATTCCCGCTCGAACTTTTAAATTTTAATATCTCCCTTTAAAAATGGACTGTATAGGAACAATATTAATATATACTACTTAGTACTTACCAATATAATTATTTTATGTACACACTGTGAACGGTTCTGTTTTAAATATCGAACAAAAATTAACTTACACAATACAATATTATAAGGGTACACCTATTTGAGTTTTGTGCGACAATATAAGGATTGCAGTTCTGTTGGCTGTTGTAGGTAAAATTAGCGTCCTGTCGTCTTGATTAAAAATGAACAGGACCTATATTTTACCCGTGCTTGTTATTTTTAAACCTACTTTTATATTCTGAGCGGATTGATGGATGTAATGATTTTACAATGATGTGTGTGTTTTTTTTAAGACCACTTTGTTTTGTAAATAATCATTTCAGACATAAAAAACGCGATCAATTTTAAATCAAAGTAAGCCATAAGTATTGGATTCAATTAGTTATTCTGCATTAAAAAATGTAACGTTTTATGATTTTTTTTTTTATATACGTTATTATAAAAGGAAATTAAGTGCTGTTTTCTTATCATTATTATAGTTAATAATATATTTTGATAAACTGATTTTTGAAAATGTTCAACTCCGCAAGTTTAGGTTGTACATTTTTTTTTAATCTCAGTCTATTATTTCAGCATAATATTCTAAGTATACGGATAATATTATTATTCAAATCACTATTATATTAAAAATACTGACATCTGTAAAAATTTACAATTTCTTTGTGTTAGCGTAGGAAGGTACCTACCTGCACCTAGGTAGAAAAATAAAAATCTGTTAAAACAAATTTGCCATCGATCAGATAGCTTCATCGTCCTACTTAGCTAATTGGCCACGATAGGTTAATTTACTGAAATGCTTATTCAGTTTATTTATGTATCGCCAATTTTGATTTATTAATGATCAGAGAATATTATAATATATAAGTGTACCTGTACATAATTTATTATACGACTACAATTTTTATTGAAATATTATTAAATTTATTTTTCAGGAATTTCTTCACTTTAAAAATTTGAGGATACTGTACATGCACGGAAATCATATAAATGACATTTTGGACGTTGTAAAACTAAAATCACTTATAAAACTACGAACATTAACTCTACACGGAAATCCGATATCCCGGCTAGTTAATTATCGTTCTCTTGTATTGTTTTACCTTCCGCAGATTAAAAGTTTAGATTTTTCATTAATCACTCGTCAGGAGAGAAGTGTTACTTCACCAATAGCCTGTAGCACAGTGAACAAAATAAATTAGGGACGATAATATTAGAAATAAAACGTTATTTAACCATAAATAAATAAATAATTTTTTATTTATTTTCACTATGATAATTCCTGTTTTATTTGCCATAATATATTATCTGTTAATTTATTATTGTCCTCTGTGTAGATTATCAATGAAACAACAATTCTATCTTGACTAGCGATTAACAAACAATGTTTACTTTTAAACTGTGGAAGATAAAAAAATGCAATACAACGATAAATTAATTAGCCACGATAATGGATTTCCGTGTATAGTTAATGTTTGTAATTTTAAAAGTGATTTTCGTTTCAACATTTCCAAATTGTCATTTATTTTATTTCCGAGCATGTACAAAACAATACATCTTTTTTTCTGGAGAAAAATCAACGACAAATTTAAACTTTTAATTTATGGAAGATAAAACAAATACAAGAGAAGTGTAACAACAATGCATCCATAACGATGTTCAAAAAAATATTAAATAAAAATGAATTGTGTAATATTGTACATTAGGTGTATATTAATTTGCAAAATGTATTTTTACAACCAAATACAACAATAGTATTATAATAGTTATTGTACAATGTATTATTTTTGTAGTTCCGTAGACGTGTAAAAACTAATTGAAAAACAACTTATTTTCGAGAACATAATATAATAGACAATGCAAGTTTATTTTATCAACTAAGATCATTTTGATTTGAAAATATCTTTTTGAGCTACCTACACCAATACTATGAGTTGTCTGTAACAGAAATTTCTTCAGAACGATGTTAAAAAAAATATTAAATTGCATATAAATTTAGTAATATTGTACAACAAGTACATTTTATTTGAGTACCTACTTAAATGCATATATTAGTTATTGAAAATAATAAGTTGTTTAATTGCATTTACGGATCTGCATTTATTAAATTTACAAATATATTCATTTAAATCAGAGTAGGTAATTAGGTACTGTGAATTGTGTAATAATATTTCATTATAATATTTCATTATAATATACCTACATACCTACAGTTTACCGTTTATTACGGAAATCACGTTAGCCGCACCCAACTACTATAGTATTTTATATTTACTTACATTTTATTGTAATAAGTTATAACTTACTGTTATACCTATTTATCATTATTTCACTATTTCTGTAATAAGTTTATCATATTATCTTAGCCATTTTATCTTTTAATAGCTGTTCGGCGTTTATATACTAATAAATAAAAATAAATATGAACCTAAGATCATTTTTATATGAAAATAATTTTTTTGACTACCTACTGATATTAATATGAACTTCAACAGCAATGTCTTCAGAATCAGAACGATATATTAAAAAAAAAAACAAATACATTTTGTAATACTATATTATACAAACATATAATGGACATACTTTATAATTAATTCACTAGACCAGAATATATCAATTTGCAAAATGACGTGTATTTATATCCAAGTACGTATCCGCAGCCAAAATGATAATGACTTATAAATTAATAAATTATAATCTAGAATTAATTAGACAATGAATGGTGTAACAGGAAGACCTGAAAAAAAATTATGCTACTTAAACTTATGACGAACATCGTGAAAATTATATGGTTAAGAAATAATTTAAGAAATATACTTGTTTCAAGAAATTTCCAAAAAGAAATATGTTGAAAAAAGTTATTATGTTCTAAATTAATTTCATCAAAAAAATATTGATATTAAAAAAAAATTCTAAAAAATAAGCTTCTTAACTTTGATAAATGTTTTTTCCATTAAAATTGTTCTTATAATCAGATTTGCAAATTAGCTATTTTGAATTTTTTTATTTTCAGTGTTAAAAAATAAAAATAACTTTTATTATATTCTACGTGTATTGCAATTACTATAATATATCTATATAAAAAAAAATTAGAAATATTAATTAGGTACAATAAATTCAGTATATCCATTTGAAAATTCCCGAGGGGGCATCGCCCCTATGCCCCCCCCTGCGAGCATCTTTGGCGAATATCAAAATAGTACTAAAGTTATTACTTATTATACATAGTTTATAATATTCAAACTTCCGAAGACATGGAAAATAAAAAAACAAAATTGCTTTTAATAGTGATTGATTAAAAAACTAAAATTGAAGTTGAATCGTGTCAAATCAGTCAAATCAGGACTGGTTGAAGTTACACGCTACCACGCTGGCCTTAAAATATTAATAATATAATAATAGTGGTGATAATTAATATGTTCTGTTAAGCTTATTACCTTAACGACCAACAATGATCGAGGTTAGTGACCAGAAAATTGTGTTGTGATGATTCAACTACTTTCAGACTGTAATTTACGAGGTTTGGCGAGCAGCAAATATTTAAGCACTTCGACCATCATAATATTTCGTTTAATGCAGCACGAGTGACATCGAAATATCAAAAGAAACAGGTGGACTTCATTTTGAGTACCTATTTACTTTATTATGGTTTGGTCATTGGTTAGATATTTTTTTAAATGTTTCATTTAAAAGATAATTTGGTCATAAGCTCTAGAACTCATAACAAAACTAAAATTCATAGGTAATAATGTTAGGTGGGTATTGAAAATAATATGCTATTCAATTCAATTTAAGCAATTGCATTTATTAAATTCCCAAATATATTCATTTAAAAAAAGGTAATTTTTGTATTCAAAATTGTTCAATAATATTTCAATAATGTTTTATAATTGTTTTTAATGTAATGAACATTAAACATTTTATGATGACAAAATCATCTAACAACAGCAAGCTGGGACCTTGGCGAGGACTGGTGGCAAGTTGCATGGACCGGGTGGTGGATAGCACGGTGCTGGACATCCGCATGGTGGTGGAATCAAAAACAATTGTGGTAGACCAACTGGGGTTTGGTATACGATATCAGGTTTTTGGACGTACAGACCGGGGTTGAAGAATACTTTTGGTAATGGAGCTGGTGGCAAAACGACCGGTGGAGTCGGTAATGGAGCTGGCAATGCGAAGAATATTTTGTTCGACTGTGGAGCTGGTGCACACGTGACAGATTGTTCCTTAACTACGTTTCCATCGTTGATGACGATAGGTCCAGGTGCCGCACCTGGAAGTATAATTGGGGCGGGTGCTGGGCATTGGTTCAGTTTGACGAGCAGATTAGGGGCTGGACCGGCGGGAACGACGATCGGTGCGCACTTTCCGGCTACTGACGGCAATTGGACTATCAAGGGTCCTGGAGCTGGTCCTGGAGCGATGACCTGAGGTGCTGGCGCGGGAACCGACAAGGTTGTGGCTACGGTTGGGGCTGGTCCACAAGCTGGTTTACAAGGTGGAGCGACAGGGAGTGGAGTAAGGGGCGAGTAAGGTGCCGCAGCTTTAAGAGTAGCCAATAAAGATGCTAGTGCTGCTGGACTAATAGGTGGTGCTGGAATGCATGGTGGGCAGGGTGGGGCTGGAAGACAAGCGGGAGGGCAGCATGGTGGGGCTGGGAGACATGGGGGTGGACAGCATGGTGGGGCTGGAAGACATGGGAGTGGAAGGCATGGGGCTTGACATCCACATCCACCACATGGAGTGGCGTTGACCTAATTATAAAAATAAACTACAATTTAGTTGGCCCGTTCGATACAGTGTAATAATATTTCAAATAAAAATAATTTCTTACCTTGGCTAAGCAAGCCAACGCCAAGATGGCAATGATTCCAAAATTATTCATTTTTTTAAAATTTTTTTTTTTAATTGCACAGCACGAATGTGAGGATTAGAATACTTTGAATGTTGTCTGTGATGCCACAAAACAGTTCGACTTTTTATACTCGGAACGATTTGTATTTTGTTTTACATACGTCCACGTTCCTTTAAATTGATAACGGATATACGATCAATCAAACGTTTTTTTTTACAAAATATCTTTGTGGCATATTTTTGCTTATCAACTGATATAGTTTATTTTAATGATAATTTAGAATAGAGGTCATTGTTGGTATGCATTTGTTCTGAGAACGTAAATTATTAATAATGTTTTTTAATAAGTCATTATGGTAGTACCTACCTACAACTAATTATTGTTTGGCTTACTCGTGATTTAAATATTTTGTGATAATTTATGCGACGGACACACAATTGGTACTTGACATGATACATAATGCATTATGATTTTTCTAAATAGGTACTGAATCAATAGTG
>NW_021776803.1:0-845 GCF_005508785.2 Acyrthosiphon pisum | reverse complement strand
TTTAAACTTTAAATGTCGCTTTTATTATTCACTTGTTTATAAGCAATGATCAACCCACACTGTATTAGGGCACAATAGGTATACTTATATTCTTAAGATGACGTGTCTGTCATACATTCATAGTTTCGTACCTACCTACCTACTTGTAATATTATCGTCGGCCGTTTAAATAATAACGTCAGTCGACAATCATAATAATGTAGGTTGCATATTATTATAATAATGTTTTATTGTTTATAATTTGAATATATAATAGTATGTCTGTCATATCATATTATTATCTCATTGACTATTTAATAACGACAATTACAAATATTAATATTTTCACATTTGTATAAAAAAATAATATCAATTAAATGTCTACAGGTACCAGTACTAATCATAAAAAAAATAAAAATAATAGTGTAATAACTTAAAAATAAGAAGAAATAAAAATACGACTCCTGTCGATAAATATATTTAATTCAGATGTTAAGATATTAAAATTAAGCTATTACCTTCCTCCAGATGTTCGGAGGGCTCTCGAGATCGTGTATTCGAGAATTAGATCAAATATACCGTACAATATAATTTGTGTAGAAAAGCACATATATATTAATACTGCAATCAATGTAAAATATTATATTAAATGCCTTACCTGATTCGCAGTTTTTCGTGAATTATGTTGAAAGAGTTTTTAGATTTTAGGTGACACAAGGTAATACTTCAAATATACAAATCGAAATAAAAACGCACTGATTTTGACTTATCATAAGAAGTCCAGTTGTCGCTCGTGGAAATCGATGTTGATATTTTGAGAGGTTGTTACTCGGTGGCTGGTGCTCATGCACTGGTTAAGGGACGAT
>NW_021776802.1:0-733 GCF_005508785.2 Acyrthosiphon pisum | reverse complement strand
AATTTTCAAGCTGTTTTATCCAACAAATAAAATTGTATTGATATTTTTAGAAAAAAAACTAAAAAAAAAAGGAAAATGAAAATGTCCGTAAAGAGCTCAAAATAAATCAAAATATTTTGAAAATGTTATGGTGTATAGAAAATGCTATGATAAACATTCAGTCAAAATTTCATGTATCTACGGTAATTTTTTTTAAAGTTACACCAAAAACCAAATTCAATTTTGTGAAAAATCGATTTTGCGTAAAAATTCCCTTTTTTCCTTAATTTTTCTTTTGTTTTTCCCAGCGCTTTTGAAAACTACTGGGAAATTTAAATTTTGACCTCCCCAATGCACCAACGATATTCACTTTCTGATCGAACAAGATACTGAAGTGGAAAATCGTAGCATTATTTCGACTACTTATCGTGTACACAGACACAAAAAAAATAAAAAATAAAAAAATAAAAAAACACACATCATTGTAAAATCAATACATTCATCGTTCCACTCAGAATCTAAAAAGTAATAGTGGTATACTATTTTAAAGTAAGTAGGTACCGGTACCCATGTAATATAGGCATACCTAGTGTAAAACGTATTTTCTATAATAGATATTAGATAATATACTTTAAGCATTTTACATAACTTTTTCATATTAGGATTTAGTTGGTACCTACTTCTATAGAGTATCATAATTATGTATGACTGATAATATTTGTCAAATATAATTTAGTATTCTTATTTAACCACA
>NW_021776801.1:0-803 GCF_005508785.2 Acyrthosiphon pisum | reverse complement strand
CCGCTACACAGTTTTATAAACTATTGTAACCTTGGCGCGTCGCCGCGATCTTTTTACGAGTAAAAACGCGTTCGAATATTATTAAACTATTACTGGGTAGCTAAGCCAGCAATCTTATAACAATATTCAACTACCTATTTATTTATTATTTAATTCTTTTAACCGAATTATCACTTTTTAACGACTTTAATTTATCACAAAAATATTATTTTTATTATATCTTATAATTATACTTATTCTAGGCTAGCCTTACAATTACTTTTTTTTTTCTCAAATTTGACGTCAACTATCTTAATTCAAAACAAAATCTATTTTCATCAATATATCAACTTATTTCTCTTTCAACAATTATTTATTATCAACCAATTTATTCTCTTCCAACAATTATTTATCATTCAATTTAATTCTTTTATTTCAATTCAATTACCTTTATTTCAATTCAATATTTATTCATCAATTATTCACTTTTATTTCAACTCAAAAATTTATTCATCAATTATTTCAATATATTTATTCAATTGCTACGCGCGTGCATCAATTTTTTTAGATCAGCCTATACCACTGTCTATCACTATTTATTCTCAATAATCACTATATATCATTAGATCAGTCCCTTGCTGTCTATTTACCATAAAAACTCTTAGATCAGCCTACCGCTGTCTACCAAAAATAAATATTCCCAGGTCAGTCCTCCGCTGCCTACCAAAAAAAAAAACCTTAGAACAGTCTATTACTGTCTATTACAAAAATACCTAGGTCAGTACTACTGCTGCCTTTACAAAAATTACATATGTTCCCTAACA
>NW_021776800.1:0-1501 GCF_005508785.2 Acyrthosiphon pisum | reverse complement strand
TTATTTGTAGTCATATTTAAATCCAATATGTGAAGCAATATCTTTATTTTCACTGTTACCAAAATATTGGTATTTTAAATGTAATTAGAAATAGCAGTATGAATATAATTTTAACATAGAGGATATTCCAACTTGTATGTGATAGTAAATTTCACTATGGCATATTCAAATTCCGATTTGGAATCATAATATATTATGTATACGTTATAATGTGCAGTTAATCCTAATAGATTTTTTTCCACTTCTTTGCAATTAACCTGATTACCTGCAAAATGTGCTTGTCAATATAATAATTAAATAATATTACAGCTTAAATGTATAATTACTTAATTTATTTTGTAGTGATATTTTAATCCAATATGTGAAGCAATATTTTTATTTTTCACTGTTACCAAAATATTGGCATTTTTTAATGTAATTAGAAATATTGTATGAATATCATATTAACACAGAGGATCTTCCAAATTGTGTGTGCTAGTAGGTAGATTTCACTATGGCTTATTGAACTTTATTTATAAAAAAGTGCATTATTAAAATTTTAACACTTAAAAAGGAAAAATATTAAAAAGTAAAAGTTTATTAACATTAACCATTTAATCAAATCATTTAAAATATTTGGCACAATTCAATTATTTCTTACAATCTTACAAGTTTATAACAATAATATAACCTAACCTATAATTTAACCGTTTATCAGGTTTATCTTCTCAACGTATATCATGTGCTTCACAGTAACCTGGTAATAGGTATACTTACATATTATCATGTAACCATGAACCATGGTAATATTATAGATATTATCTGTAACCGTGCACAGAACAAAATGAACAATACAAATAACAGCTAATCTATGATTTTTACCTAATTGTGAATCAGCCTAATCAGGCATCACCGTATTGTTTTGTACAAATGTACAATCGTACCCGTAGGTATTTTGTACTTTGTACTTTGTAGTAGCCAGTGGGGACAAGAGGATTACACACAACTACGCAACTACGCGTCATATGACGAGTGACAGTAATGGTCCAATTACTTATAATAAGTACTTGTATAGTGACTACTGTCTAGAGAGTAGGTACAACGGTTATCATCGATAACGATATACCTTGAGGTCGAACAATATCGAATTTATTACTTATAGCTTCTGGTCTTTGTAATTGATAAGTATTATTATGATCAATGCCGCAAACACATTCAGTGGGGCGATCTGAGCGAACCTTGCCAAATGGGACTTATAAAATACATTTAGAGGACAACTTAAGTTTGCAGTACTTACTGAATTGATAATATGAAAAATGTAATTTCTTTTACCCTAGGGTATAAAAATCCTAATTATTGCGGTATCTACCAACTAGGTATAACACATTAACACACAAACACCTGCCAAAACTACCCAACTTTGAGGAGTTATATCTCATCAATGGATTAATGAAAAATGAAAATTGAAACGTGATAATTCATAAAAAAAATAGCTTTATTAATTTATGAAATTAAAAGTATA
>NW_021776799.1:0-1019 GCF_005508785.2 Acyrthosiphon pisum | reverse complement strand
CAGATAACGAATATTTATTTGACACAAAGTAGGTGGAAATGAATTATACGATTTTAATCTCGATAAAAATGTAGTAAAATCTGAATGTACTGGATACGAATTATTTCTTACTAAATAAACCAATGAAGGAAAATCGTTAGAAAACTTCTGTAAATTCGTGGTTTTTAATAAAACAAAAAAAAATTGGTTGAAAAAAAAAATCGAATCAATAAGATAATTTACTGAAAAAAAATGACACGACTTGATTGTACAACAGTTGCATAGTAACTGACTAAATGTTAATATCTTGTCTGTCAAATTAAAAATCGCTTTGAATTTTTTTTATAAAATTACAGGGAGATTGGTTGTACTGTTAGGCATAGATTCCTGGTTAAACTTTTTTCATCTCCCCGTAAAAAGTGACTCAGAACCGCCAACCATACGTATTAGAATTTTTAGCTATACGGTAATCGAATGTGCTGCAAGGCAGACTTTCCTCCTTGAATTTTTTTCATCTCCCCGTAAAAAGTGACTCAGAACCGCCAACCATACATATTAGAATTTTTAGCTATACGGTGATCGAATGTGCTGCAAGGCGGACTTTTCTCCTTGAATTTTTTTCATCTCCCCGTAAAAAGTGACTCAGAACCGCCAAATTACTACTACTACTATCTTAAATCTAAGATATGAAAATGTAATACAAGATTCCTTATAAGATTTTCTACATTTATCAAAAAAAAAAAATGTCTATAAGAAAGCCAAATTAAATTTTTATGATCGTTTGAAATTCAAATTTTTACAACACTGGATATTCACTCGATTTCTCATGTAGCGATTTCCTTATTTTATTGTAATTCAAAAACAAATAACTGTAGATACATCAAAATTTTACTGAATGTTTATATTAGCATTTCCTATACACCATACAATTTTGAAAATATTTTGACTCTTTTTGAGCTGTTTACGGACATTTTCAGTTTTCAATTTTTTTAGTTTTTTTTTCTATAAATATCAATAAAGTTTTATCTGTTGGGCCAAAA
>NW_021776798.1:0-809 GCF_005508785.2 Acyrthosiphon pisum | reverse complement strand
TCGTGGACCGCTAGTGTTTGGTTTGTTCAGTTTTCCTTTCTGGGTACTCCGTCCGTGGTTCGTGCTGCTCGGTTGTGAGTGCCCAGTCAGCGGAGACTTGAGGCGTTCGACCAGCAGCCCTTTCTCAGATCAAAGATCACCCGGACAGGGATCAGCCGTCCGGGTATCCTACTAATGCCCCGGTGCACGCCTGCCGATGTGGGGCAGTTTCGGATAATGATACTGAGGTGCTGAGTGAACTAGCCGTTGGGTCCCCGTTTCCCAGTCGTCTACGCATCGAGCCCTCGGTCTGTGTTGTCGGTAGTTGGAGGGCGATGCGTTGGCCCTCTCTGGTCGCTGGTGTAGACCCGCCAGTGTTCGGTTTTATACAGTTTGCCTTCTCTGCCCAGGGGCGTCTCCAGACTTTGGCTATGGGGGGGGCGAAATAGTAAAAATATTATTAATTTACATGGGATTCAGATACTGAGTGTTATGATGTATCATAAACATCTTTTATTCTAAGCAAAGCGGTTTATTATCTTGTCACTGAAATGTTACATTATTAAAAACAAATCACCATAGTCATTATAGTATACAAATTTACAAACCACGGACCACGATTTAAGATATACCTTTAAGGTAAACAGAATCTTGTGTTAACCACGGTTGTAGCAGCTACAGAACCTACGAATCACACATCATAACAAGATAACATGATAACATGATAATTGATAACAAGATGAACAAAAAAAAAATATTTTATTTAAATAATATAAACTATAAAATTAACCAATAATTACTATGTATGTAATTCTATACTCTATCCAACT
>NW_021776797.1:0-809 GCF_005508785.2 Acyrthosiphon pisum | reverse complement strand
ATCTACCTTTACCAAAAAAAAATATCTATAAGAAACTCAAATTAAATTTTTATGGGCGTTGAAATTCATATTTTTACAACATTTGATATTCACTCGATATCTTACGTAACGATTTTCTTATTTTGTTGTAATTAAAAAACGAGTGACTGTAGAAATTTGAAAATTTCACTGAATGTTTATATTAGCATTTTATATATACGATAAAATTTTTAAAATAATTAGACTCTTTTTGAGGTGTTTACGGACATTGTAAGTTTTCAATTTTTTTAGTTTTTTTTTTCTATAAATATCAATAAAGTTTTATCTGTTGGGCCAAAAAGTGTATAAATTTAATACAAAGCTCCTGATATATTGTTACAATATCAGTTAAAAAATATTAAATATACATAGGCACAATTTTTTTTTATAAGCATTTAAAGATCAAATTTTGACAAAATTTATCAAATTTTAATTTGAAAAATTATTTTGTAGTTAAAAATTTATAAAATGTTCAATTTTTGTATCTAAGAATTGAAAATTTAAAACAAGATTCCACGTAAGTAATTAATTCTGTTACCAAAAAATCTAAAAAATACATTTACACAGTTTATTTTTATAGTCATTTTAAGTACAAATTTGGACGAAATTACATATTAAAAACCTAGCATAACTATTTTAGTTATTTTGTTGTGATTGTATAATATTATTCGTGGGTACTTGAAACTTCTAAAGTATACTAATATACTATTATATGTCTATGATAGTACCACGGTTTTTTGTTGATGTATAACGCGTTATAAGTACCTAATAAATATTATGATATGATTAAT
>NW_021776796.1:0-1619 GCF_005508785.2 Acyrthosiphon pisum | reverse complement strand
CCGGTGCAGCGACTACTATCAACGTTTCAACTCCACGGAGGCAGCTCACACGAGTCACAGTCGAGGACCGATCACCCTTGACAACTCCGGAGAGAAAGAACGAGTCAGGCAAGCAGAGACAGACAAATAGACAGAATGGCACAAGCAGTTGGAGCAACAGTATTGTAAGTTGACTAATTAAGTTGAATATAAAGATATTATAAATAAGATTAGAGCTTTTGGAGTGCACGTCTCACGTTGGTTTTTTTTAAATTCTTAAAACCAGCGTTAAATTTTAAATATTATTGGTGAAGGTGTAATATTTGAATAAAAATAAATAAAAACAAGCTTGTTAGGGAAACATATGTAATTTTTGTAAAGGCAGCAGTAGACTGACCTAGGTATTTTTGTAATAGACAGTAATAGACTGATCTAGTTTTTTTTGGTAGGCAGCGGAGGACTGACCTGGGAATATTTATTTTTGGTAGACAGCGGTAGGCTGATCTAAGAGTTTTTATGGTAAATAGACAGCAAGGGACTGATCTAATGATATATAGTGATTATTGAGAATAAATAGTGATAGACAGTGGTATAGGCTGATCTAAAAAAAAAAAATTGATGCACGCGCGTAGCAATTGAATAAATATATTGAAATAATTGATGAATAATTTTTGAGTTGAAATAAAAGTGAATAATTGATGAATAAATGTTGAATTGAAATAAAATTGAATTGAAATAAAAGAATTAAATTGAATGATAAATAATTGTTGGAAGAGAATAAATTGGTTGATAATAAATAATTGTTGAAAGAGAAATAAGTTGATATATTGATGAAAATAGATTTTGTTTTGAGTGAAAATAGTTGACGTCAAATTTGAAAAAAAAAGTAATTGTAAGGCTAGCCTAGAATAAGTATAATTATAAGATATAATAAAAATAATATTTGTGTGTGATAAATTAAAGTCGTTAAAAGTAAAGAATTAAATAATAAATAAATAGGTAGTTGAATATTGTTATAAGATTGCTGGCTTAGCTACCCAGTAATAGTTTAATAATATTCGAACGCGTTTTTACTCGTAAAAAGATCGCGGCGACGCGCCAAGGTTGCAGTAGTTTATAAAACTGTGTAGAAATACATACGCGGTATAGCGGTGAGTGTGTGTTAGTGAATATACATTACGGTGCGGAGAATAAATACGAGCGTACAGTGAGTGTGTGTGTGTGTAAACGCGCGCTATAATACGACGCGGCATACGTAAATAAATACGTACGAGAATAAATATATATAATAAGTGAATAAATATTTAATTTAAATAAATAAATAAGAGTAAATGTTAATAATGTTAATGAATATAAGGTATTTATGAATACGGAATCAGATAGTTCAGATATTGAAGAGAGTTCAGTGGAACAAGTGGTAAATAAAAAGTTGATAAATAAAAATAAAAGTGAATCAGTAGTAGTAAAAAGTTTGATAAAAGAGGAATTTGTAGAAAATACTGAGGAAAGAGACAGTAGTATAGCCATTGTTAGGAAGAATTTTTTAAGATCTACTAGTCAAACGGAAGGGTTAGGTAAAATTCTAACTCCACAAAAAATAGAGGGAAATAAATTACCAGGTAGATCATGTTCTAGATCGG
>NW_021776795.1:0-858 GCF_005508785.2 Acyrthosiphon pisum | reverse complement strand
AAAAAATAACTACCTAGTACTAATAACTTTTTATTGTTAAAAAATATTAATAAGCCAATATAGTATACGACACTATATAGTATACAATATGTTTACCTATACGTAATAATTGGTATACGTATTTGTACATCTTTAGGTTGGGCGTAACCGTTTTCCGCAAAATTGATCTAGTCCGTTATCACCATGGCCATTTTCCACCAAAGGTTATATTCCGATTTCCGCCAAAAAAAATTAATACGTACATTTTTTTTGGAGAACCCCTGACCTGAATCCATCAATTCCCGTAAAATAATATTTTTGGGCCTCATACTTACATCTTCTACCGCTTTACGCTTACAAGCTGAATTGATAATTTGTCTGTCAATTAGACATCTATCGATAGCACTATGATCTGCTGCATGACTTCCTTCAACCTTCACTAGTACGTAATTTGTTTTTGTAAAAATTTTAGCAGTACATTTTTTCTCGTAGCACCTCCACCGAGTAATGCTGTCTTTACATGTATACGCATGTATAAATTTAAAATTTTTTTATGTAAGCATAATATTACCACGGTTACTGGTTATCACTTCAATATTCTCCGACATTATAGAAACTTTTTTAAATTTTATGTTAACGTTTTCATAGAACGCGGTTTCAACTTTCAGATGCAGACTGATGGGGAACAATAATCCGTCAATTATCCGCGGATATCGCTATAATCATAGCTATAATAATACAGCGTACCTACATTGTAATCATTACTATTTGATGGATTCAGTTCAGGGGTTTTCAAAAAAAATGTATTAATTTTTTTGGCGGAAATCGGAATATAACCTTTGGCGGAAAACGGCCATGGTGATAACGGGCGAGGGTCAT
>NW_021776794.1:3870-4777 GCF_005508785.2 Acyrthosiphon pisum | reverse complement strand
ATTACAAAAATAATTTTGTCAATTATTGTGAATTAATGTGAATAAACTGACATTTATATACATACATGTGTATAAATTTATTCATATTTAATAGGCAAAAATAGTTAAAGTAGTTAATTTCCACCAAAAGTGACTTAAATTATGTTTAAATTACTTTTTATTAAAATGTTTTTAAGATATTTAAATAACCACACATAGTTTTAAGACACAATTTGTAACCACACGTCCACACCAGTCATTTATTTCATACATCTACATATTTAATGTATATTACTTACTATAAAAAAAATTGATGTTAATCTAAGAATCCATTCAATATAGAAGTCATAACTGATATCCTCATTGTATCTTTTGATCTCAAGTCGTTAGTTCACTCCATACCATATTCATACAGTATGTCAATACAAGACTAATCAAATAAAATAAATCAAATGATTTTAAACTAGCATATACAATTTCTGTAAAGGATACCTACTGCTCAAATTAATGGTGTACAGTTAGCTGTGAGTTTATTTTCAAATACATTTTCTAAAGCCATATTGTTGTGTGGAAACAAATATATAAATGCTCGTAACTGGAAATAAATAAAATAAATATACTATTAATTATTATAATACTATACTTACTATACTTACTAATATAAGCTATACATGATACTTCAGGCATAATAGGTTTATTTAACTCGTTAAGTTATTCTACACTGTTTTGTACAACATAATCAAAATAATTAAACAAAAATACTGTCCTATTGATATGTAGACCAAGTCAGATTGAATATTAAGTTTTTGCATAATATTATATTAAATAATTTTAAAAGGAAATTTATAATATATTCTATTTAATTAGTTTTTTTTTGTCATAAACTGTTTTTTTTCATCTATTTATTTTATAGTTCAGGATAACAAAT
>NW_021776794.1:0-1651 GCF_005508785.2 Acyrthosiphon pisum | reverse complement strand
CAACTACCTAGGGTATTACATTTAAGGTAATATAAGTATGTCATATAAATCTTTAACAAGTATTGTTACGCCATCTGATTTTATTATATTTAATTTCGAAAGCGAGTTATGCCATACTTAAATGAAACAAATTGTGGATAAATACTTACATTTTATGACGAACTATTTTCCTGCTAAAGTCCCAAAGAAAGGCAACGAAAGAACGTACCCTATTGATCACAACACAACAAACGTCTGGTAATTACTAATTTGACCACCCTGCTGAGGAAAAACTAAATTAATGGACGTAATGGTTAGTTATGAGAACGATACTTACTAGAGCTATTTCCTAGAACACCAAAGTACTGAGTACTGACATCCTACTAGCTACTGATGAACATAGAACTAGCCCCCAGCCAAGAGGCAACAGACATAACGTTTCCAAGAGCCGTGTCTTCGTCAGTTAAATATTGAATAATATTGATGTAAAATATTAAAATTTAATTTTAAAGTACAATTAATATTATGTCAATGGGTAGTATCACAGAATAAAATAATGGCATGGTCTCCGGTATAGATAAGTAAACTAGTAAACTGGTCTCTGGTAGTCTGCAATTATCTTAGAGAACCCAAAGGAAATACTGTTCTACGATTGGCTCTAATCCCAATGAGATAACGACTTCGCTATCAATTATCTGTTATCACGAAAATTATATTTCCAATAATAATATTATAAAATATATATTATAATAAAAATAAAAATAATGAATTTAATATCAAATAAAAATACTAAAAATAAAAAATAATAGAAATAATTTTTATTCATATAAAAAAACACATTGTAAAATCAATACATTCATCACTTCGTTCAGAATCTAAAAAATATACATATAATAGTTAAAATATTTATCCCGAGTACCTTAAAAAAAAAATTATATAAAATATGAATTAAAAATTCAACTTTTCTACCTATAAAAAATTATACATATTATAGTAATAGTGTAAAATACTAGGCCAGCACGGAAGGGGCGCCAAACTGAAAATTATTTTTATTGAATTTCGCTTTCAATACGCATTAACAATTTATACAATTTGAAATAATCATTATCTAATGTTGTTTTAATTGAAGATACATATTCTGCAATTGTCTCATATTTGCAAGCCTGGGCATAAACGCGTTAAAAAGTTAAAAGTTAAGTTAATTTTAACTTTTAACTTAACTTTTTTAATTTAATTTTCATTAACTTAATTTTTAACTTAACTTATTTTAATGGATATTAACTTAATAAATAACTAGTTACTTATTTAATCAAATTTAAGTTAAGTTAATTTATAAATAATTAAATAATAAAAATAAAAATTATTATTGATATTACATAAACATTTACTAGAATAGGGAATTACAATTATAGTTAAATCAATTTCTTAAATAAATATTTATAAATATAAATATTTTACTGAAGTATAAAGTTGGCTATATTCTCTAACAGTTTTAGACTTTTAGTACCCTGAAAAAGTATTCAGAGTTTAAAATTAAGTACTTTCTTAAATACCATGTTATTTTTATTGAATAATTTAAAAAAAATGTATAGTACTTATCTGTATTAGTGTATTAATAAATCAAAAGGTTGTATTTGTTTTGACATTTTCAATTTTGTATTTTTTTCGTACC
>NW_021776793.1:0-798 GCF_005508785.2 Acyrthosiphon pisum | reverse complement strand
TCATTTGTTTTAAAGTTACACCAAAAACTAAAATCGATTTTCTCGAAAACAGATTTTGCGTAAAAATTCCCGTTTTTCATTAATTTTTCTTTTGTTTTTCACGGCGCGTTTGAAAACTATTGGAAAAAATTTACTTTTGACCCCCCAAAGTACCAACTAGATTCACTTTCCTATCAGAAAAGGTACTGTTGAAGAAAATCCAAGCACTTTTACTGTCCTAAAACGTGATGACAGACACAAAAAAAAATAAAAAAATTAAAAAAAAAACACACATCATTGTAAAATCAATACATTCATCGTTCCACTCAGAATCTAAAATATTATATAATATCATACTTTATAATTTATATGACTGTGTTAGTATTATTCATTTTGTATCTTATGAACATAATATTAATAATCACTCATACTAATTATAATATAATTATATTTGTAACAAAAAATGTTTGAATTGTTCAGTTATGAAACTAAAACTAAAACATCATTTTTACGTGAAATTGCTCAAAATATTTCTCTGCATTAATATAAATACATTTAATTTTAACATAAAAAAACTTCTTAGATATTTTAGATATATTTTGGACGTATTGTAATAAATATAAATAACTTATTAATTTTTTTTACTGATTTATAGGTAATTTTTTTTTTTACTTCCAATACAGACAGTTCCCACATCCAAACAGCTACGTCCGTTTGTCCTAGATAGAAACTAATAGGATATGAATTTAACACAATATATAAATAAGGTATTATGTAATAAGGAGGCTATTAACCAAATTTAATCTATTAGCCAAATAA
>NW_021776792.1:0-457 GCF_005508785.2 Acyrthosiphon pisum | reverse complement strand
CCCCTCCCCATTGCCCATATTATTATTACTTTTTAAAAAATATTTATAAAGTTTCAACTGTCAACTATAGTAAGCAAGACGTAAATTTCATATATGTCTTACCAGAATGAATTCATTTTTGAAAAACAATGTATTTACTACCAATTTTCATAAATTATCTGTAGTTTTTAGGTAAAAGTATGAAAGACCTTGTATTAAATTGTTTAGCCTTAGCTATACACATTTAATATTTTATAAGTTTTGAACTACAAATTATCTGTGGTTTTGACGAAATTTGAACTTTGAATGCTTATAAAACATAACCATGATGCCTATGTATCGTTAATATTTTAGCTATAATAAAAACGTACGCATTACATTTTTAAGCTTTTTGACCGAATGAATAATTTTTTATTGACATTTATAGAAAAACAAATTTAAATTAATCAAATACAATCCAAACGAGGACGGTGTAACC
>NW_021776791.1:0-882 GCF_005508785.2 Acyrthosiphon pisum | reverse complement strand
TAAAGAACTTTTGTTTCGTTTTCCAAGTATGCTACATTTTTAAAATAACTTTTTTATTTTATTTATTATTCAAATTACTTATGAGTTAAAACAGTTACAGTATATGTAGAAATAAATTAACAGATGCTTACTTTTCAATTTCATTTCTGTCTTGGACTTCTACTGTAGCCATGTCGTGGCCTTTGAAGACGTATTTGTATAAATACTTTACGCTCTTCACAGTAGAACACACCTCTACGTTGATGTGTGCATCGTACTTGGCCAGCAGGTACGGGTTGTAGGCAACTACAAACTCGTTGCTGATCTGGTGACCCCTCACGAGGGCCTCGTTCCGTTGTCTCGTCGACGGTACGTTGGGTACCCGCCGTCAGAAACGTAAACTGTCTCTGCACTATATGCCTTTGGATATTTCTTTAGACATATCCCTTCAGCCATACACGGACTGTTGCGGTTCAGTTGCCCACATGGTCCGTGTATCATGTGACTCGTCACAGCTGTGAACAGTCTCTGATTGTTCTCGTCTGCTGGGTCTGGCAGTTCGGCGCACACGACATCGTCTACATCCTCGGCTGTGAGCAGCTTGTTGCCATCGCTAAGGATGATGAGTATGTGTGCGTGTGGCAGACCGCGTTTTTGAAACTCAACAGTGTAAACATATGCGTCTACGTTACCAAACACTCTGTTCTCAGTTATGTCTGACATGAGTTGCTTGAGTTTGGCGTGAAACACTCTTGCCACCAGTTCGGGTCTGTCACTTGCTTCTGCATGATTTCCTTTGTTGCTGACGATCTCAGGCCACCCAGGATTGCAAGTGAATGTAATGAACAGGTCGGGTTTGCCGTACTTGCGCACTATGGTCATTGCATCTTGATAGCTCTGTTT
>NW_021776790.1:0-678 GCF_005508785.2 Acyrthosiphon pisum | reverse complement strand
CCGTACATCAGTAATTTCTAATAACATTAGAACTGAGTACATGCGTTTTTTCAAACAACGAAGGAGCTGTGGATTGGCAAAACCAAGCTATACAAAGAGGCAATATATAAGTTTAAAAAATAAAATACAATGTACAGTGCAAGGCTTAAATTCTAAAATAAAAATATCGTTTTTTCCGTTTTTGGGTATTTAAACGTTATACAATTTTAGTGTTTAACGTTATTGTACTTTATAACGTTATACAATTTTAATGTTTAACGTTATTTTATGTTTAAACGTTATTTGATTTTTTCCGTTTAACGTTATTCAGTTTTTAAACGTTATTTTAATTTTTCGTTTTTGTTAAACGTTATAATTTAAAAATAAATAAGGAATTGTTTTTTTTTATAATAAATTCTACTGTTATTTGTGCCATAATTATCCACACTGTTAGTAAAATTAGTAGAAATTAGTAGAATTTGTTGCCCAGGTTACATTACCTATTTTCAATCTTCCTAGAGTTTTTAGCAAGGAGCTAACTGATCAGTTAACCATTATCAGTTATGTAACATAATATAACTATTAAGTAGGTATACACCATAGACGATTAGACGAAAGGTAGTTAATGACAATTGGACGACTAATCTACAACTAACTAAACAACAATAGCAACTTGAAAATTGTATCAAATTATACTCC
>NW_021776789.1:0-922 GCF_005508785.2 Acyrthosiphon pisum | reverse complement strand
ATATAGTGTGACTTTGGTGTGATCCCTTCATTTGGTGCATCGATGTCTGCGTTTACGTATTGATGTGTTTATGACTTTCTGTTTCAGTGGTATGACAAAGGTGCCGCTGCTGGTAATTTATTGTGTTATGATGTCCCTACGTCTATATCGGAAATTTGTCGTCGGGGTCTTGAAGTTTATTATGAGTTATAATGTGGTGTCGTCTGGCGCCGTTGATAATTGATAGTTGGTTTTCACTAAACGGCTGGTCGGAGAGGTGTTGAATATCATTTATGTTTTGCATGTGTCGTGTGTGGTGTATGAGGGAGCGTAAGTATATGCCTAATGTGTATATATGTATATGTATACTGGATCACCCCACACTCAGTACGGTCCACTATTTATTAGTTATCCCGTGTTTTTATTTAAGTCTAAATATTACATATTACATTCGTTTTTGAGTTCAAACATGCAGTGTCAAAACATAAATAAATAAAAAAAAAAAACGTTTTAAAAATACTGATATCTTAAAAGATCAAAAAAAATTAAAAATGAATAATCAAGAAATTGATAAGCCCAATTTGTTTTTAAAAGCATTTCAATAAGAGTATTACTGTCTATATTATATTTTTTTTCACACTGCTATATTTTTTGACTAAAATTAGTTTTCAATGGACAGTGGACACACATTATAGTTGTATATAAATCAATTAATATTCTGAACAAATTATTTGGTTAAATTAGTTATTTTAAAATTTTTAAATTCCGAACAAAATGTTAATGTGTCAAACATATTTTTGGAAAATATAAGTTTCGTTTATAACTGTGAGTATAATATTGAGTATTATACTATTATCTGACCAACAAAAATATTTGACAAATAACATTTTCCGTTTATATTATATGGGCTTTAATTGGTTATCATCAATTTATAAAATTATAG
>NW_021776788.1:0-1048 GCF_005508785.2 Acyrthosiphon pisum | reverse complement strand
CAGTTTTTTTATAAGCATTTAAAGTCCAAAAAATGACAAAATATGGAAAATCACGAAAATTTGCAAATTATTTCGAGTTAGAAATCATAAAAATTTTCTTTTTAAATCTAAGATATGAAAATGTAATACAAGATTCATTATAAGATTATCTACCTTTATCAAACAAAAAATATCTATAAGAAAGTCAAATTAAATTTTTATGATCGTTTGAAATTCAAATTTTTTCAACATTGGATATTCACTCGATTTCTCATGTAGCGATTTCCTTATTTTGTTCTAATTCAAAAACGAATAACTGCAGATACATGAAATTTTTCTTGAATGTTTATATAAGCATTTCCTATACACCATACAATTTTGAAAATATTTTGACTCTTTTTGAGCTGTTTACGGACATTTTCAGTTTTCAATTTTTTTAGTTTTTTTTTCTATAAATATCAATAAAGTTTTATCTGTTGGGCCAAAAAGTGTATAAATTTAATACAAAGCTCCTCATATATTGTTACAATATCAATTGAAAAATATTAAAAATACATAGGCACAATTTTTTTTTATAAGCATTTAAAGATCAAATTTTGACAAAATTTATCAAATTTTAATTTGAAAAATTATTTTGTACTTAAAAATTTATAAAATGTTCAATTTTTGTATCTAAGAATTAAAAATGTAAAACAAGATTCCACGTAAGTAATTAATTCTGTTACCAAAAAATCTAAAATATACATTTAAACAGTTTATTTTTATAGTCATTTTAAGTACAAATTTGGACGAAATTACATATTAAAAACCTAAGATAACTCTTTTAGTTATTTTGTTGTGATTGTATAATATTATTCGTGGGTACTTGAAACTTCTAAAGTATACTATCATATATTCATGATTTTACCACGGTTTTTTGTTGATGTATAACGCGTTATAACTTATAAGTACCTAATAGATATTATGATATGATTAATTTGGAATTTATTATAGGTACCTATTATAGGTCAATTTTTTTTTAATACCATAGATAAGTATATATATGTCTAATACATAGACTGATATACCG
>NW_021776787.1:0-882 GCF_005508785.2 Acyrthosiphon pisum | reverse complement strand
CATAGAAAAAATGATTTTGCGTAAATGCATTTTGTCTATGTTGCGTGTGAGCCAGAAAGAGAAAACAAATAGTGCGCTGACAGCCTCTTAACATTAAAATATTAAATCCAATGCACGCCATGATATCTTGAGGCCGGCCAAAACTGTCAAAATGTAACGCTATGAAGGAATATTGAAAATGATAAAAATCAATATGTATATATTATATATATATATATGTTACATTAAATAATATGTTAAACTTTTTTTTTTTTTTTGGTTGAGGCTTCGACAACTTAGGTCATTAGCCTTTGGTACTGTGGGGGGTGGAACTGTAGGTTATGTTAAACTTATATTAACGGAATTAACTATTAATTAACGTTAATAGATAATAATGAATATTTTACAAGGTTTATAACGTTAATTACTGAGGATTTACGTTAATTCCAAACAATATTAGTTAATAATTTTAATTGTATTTACATTTTTGTACCTATTATTATTTATTACTAGCTGAACCCGTGCACTTCGTAGCTCGTTAAAAATCCTACCTCTTATATGTATTCAACTGTGTGTTAATTGCTGACCCGACAGACATTGTACTGTCTTAGTTATGAATATTGAATTCAAATTGGTAAAATTAATGAAAAAAATATTACAAAAAAACGTTTATTATTCTAATCTATTATGATATACAACATTCTTTTTTTGTTCTTCCTTGTATATGCGCGTATATCAGTACGTATATTCGTACTTCCGCAATCGATAAATAAAAGAAAAATTATTTTTGTCTTTTATATTTTTTTAATGTTTTTTTAGAAAAGTGTTTTTAAAAAAAAAAATGTTTATTTTTTTTTATATTAAACTATAGCAATTTATATAATAGTCACATAATACAGTTTA
>NW_021776786.1:0-1139 GCF_005508785.2 Acyrthosiphon pisum | reverse complement strand
AGTAAACATACTTTTTTCATCAAGCCATCGACATACTTTTGGTATACGTATGCATTTTGTCTGAAAAAAAACAATATCAGTGTTAAGACCGTAACGCGCATATCTCGCCACCGGCCGGCACACGCATACACTCACACACACACACACACATATCTGTTACCTGTTCGTCCCCATATTATGTTGATATTATTGTTTTTATTTTTGTTATAATTGTGTCAGCTGTGAGTTATATAATATGCAGATTAGAAAAGTCGAACGAGCCGGTACGTTTAGCACGGCCGCCGAAATCTTTAGTCCGTTATTCATTGTAAACGAGGAATGAGTAAATAATAATTTCCGTGCGCGAATCGCCGTTTTTTATTATATAATATAAATCTGTATTGTGCGGGGCGCGAATCGCCACAAATATTATTATTATTATCAATGTGTTAAGGCGCAAATCGCCAAATATTATTATTGTTTTCGTAGGCGCGAATCGCCAGTTAAGATTTTTATTGTGTGTGGGCGCTAATCGTCAAATATTGTATTATTATTATTATTATCAATGTGTTAAGGCGCAAATCGCCAAATATTATTATTGTTTTCGTAGGCGCGAATCGCCAGTTAAGATTTTTATTGTGTGTGGGCGCTAATCGTCAAATATTGTATCATTATTATTATTATTTTCAATATTATATAGGATAGGTAGCAGCTGGCCAGCCGAGCACCGTCATATCCGTGAGTTTTATTATATTATTATTATTATATTTTGTAATTGCAAATATTTAGTTAGGTCAAAAGGGTTGTATATTATAATCTATATTTTTATACTTAGTGTTGCTGTGATTTTTATATTTTGTGAATTTATTATTGTGTATTATACAGCAACATCAACTTACTACCAGCAACCGTGTTACCCATTATTTATCAGAGTTACCTTTTTTGTCATTAGTTTTTAAGCATACACACTCACACATATACACACCTTACACATCACCACACCACATAGCTCACTAGTATTTGCGCGGCGAACCCAACCAATTCTAGCTGAGCTATAACATATTATATACACACAAATACAAAAGTCGGTCGGTGTGTGAGCGTTGCGCGAAATCTAAGTGGTACCGGGCGCACGGTCTATATTTGTACCGTCCCGGCCC
>NW_021776785.1:0-775 GCF_005508785.2 Acyrthosiphon pisum | reverse complement strand
GGAATTTTTTTTTTCCATGGCCAATTAATGATAACTGTTCACGAATTCACGATTAAAACAGTATTGTGTGAATGCACATTTCAGTGTTTCAGCTTTTGTCAATATGCAGCAATGATATTATTATAGAAAATTATACTATCTTAGGGATTACGGTTGGGTACGAAATCTTCTATTTATAACTTTGGTTATTACTTGATTTTTACTAATATATTTATTTAATCTGCGGGCTACGCTGAATTGAATAAATTCGGAATGACAAATATTATTAAGAGGATGCTACACACGCTTGTGTTGTCTCCGTTTTACAAATGTAAAACATAGTAAAAATGGTTTTGCGTGGATAAGAACCACTATGGCTAAACTTATAGTTCATGTTATGCAACCAAATGTTCCTACTAGGAAGAAGAGAACATAGACTGTGCAACATTGTTTTTAATTTTTCGATATCACAAATACGAAAAAAGTTCTCATAGTTTAAAAATAATAGTAGTACAGTAAAATGGGGTAACTTTGATAATTTTTTACTGTTTTATGACAATTTAATTTTTTATTATATGGATAACTTCTGTAGTGTTAACGATAAAACTCTCAAAATTAAATATTAGTTACAACTAGTTCAATATTTTAACGTTTTAATTTTTAAAATTCTGAAATTATCTTTTGAGATATCAATATTTTTTAATATGCTATCAAAGTAACACAACGGGCAATTTTGATACCTATATTTATTAATGTGATATCAAAGTAACCCCATTTTATGAAAAAAAATTAATTA
>NW_021776784.1:0-793 GCF_005508785.2 Acyrthosiphon pisum | reverse complement strand
GAAAAAAAAATAGATTATTTTAATATTTACAATTAGGAATGAATACGAATTGAGTAATAATTTGTCTTACAAAATCAAATTTTGAAAAACAAAAATTGTTTTATACTTAAATACTTATAGTAATAATCTATTTAGATAAGAAATGTAATATCTATTATTTATGATTATCATTTCGTGTAGAAATATATAGTGTACCTATATATATTATGTTACTATAATAATCAACAACTCAAGTACCTATATAGGTTTTCCTATATCTAATAAATAAAAGAAAATAATAAAAAGCAAAACAGGGACATAGATCGGGTGCCGTTACATTGGATATTCATAGTTTTGTCTACAGTCATATTGTTGCATAATAATGATGTTTCGGAATATTAGATCTAATACTTTTTTTATAGGTAAAAACTTTTAAAAACAAATATTTATAACGTTTTTAAATATCCATATGTTTAACAGTCATATTATATTATATGTCAACTATTGATTTTGAATACACAATAATCATAATTGTTGAAAAAAAACCTTTACAAAATAATATGAAGGTACCTTTGTAGCGGTATATAAATAGCGGGAAAATTAACCTGAGTACCAACTGATACTTCACTAAAATTTACTGCAGTAAAAACTAATTTCACACACACACACCTAAATCCGTTCACATATCATCGACACTCATATTCTCATATTAAATTATATGTATTAAAACTGTGATAATTATTGTAGCTGTATGCAATGATACTGAGTTCTGACCTGGTAATCAACTATTTTTAACTGAACAACTATTTTCGCG
>NW_021776783.1:3293-4698 GCF_005508785.2 Acyrthosiphon pisum | reverse complement strand
AGGTTTCATTAAACAATAAAATAACTTTTAGTTTTGTACTTCAGCAGTATATAACTAAAAAATAAAAATAAGAATTTAATAAATAATTGTGGTAAACTTGTACCTATATAATGTTGGAAAAATTAGATACATTCAGTTTTACCAAACCAACAAACATCTTGTTACTAAGTGCATATAAGTGTTTGGAAAATGTATTATTCGTTTCTGTGTCACAGTTATTACCAATCAGTATTAATTTGTTACGTCTACCAATAAATGTATCTACTTTTGTCTAAAAGTTAAATCGTTTTTTTATATTATAATCTGTTTATTCAACGTTCATCATAAAACCACCATGTCAAATAAAGCAACACACGACAGTAGTTCATCTGTTAACCAGAAACTCTCCGAGAACGAAATTATGCAAATGGTTTTTATTGATCTTCGGTCAAATAGACCGAAACCGTTAAATAGTTGTGATTTCAACAGCTTGCCGGTTCACAGACGGTTTATATCTTTATCTAACATGGCCGTGCGGACAAATCCTGCAGCCAAAGTAACAGATAGTTTGGATGGAAATCAATGCCAAATATAACACTTCCTGCTGTGGACAATTTCCAGGAAAGTAAACAGAAATCGTCGGAAATCGGTGATTTTCCTAGTTTGCTGGTGCACAAAAGGGCTGTGTCGTGTCCTAATACTCCTAACATGGCCCTGCTGAAAAATTCCGCAGCTGAAGCACTAGAGACCGGGTGCAAGTCTACGCCCAATATAATACTGCCGGTTAATACAATTGTCGACGATATCCGGGAAAATGGACAGAAACCTTCGGAAAACTGCGATTTCCATAGTCTGCTGGTGAACTGCAAGAGATCTTTGTCATTTCCCAATATGGAAGGAGGTGCAAATTCCAGTGGCGATGCACCCGAAATTGGATTGCCGTTAGTTACGTCCACGGAGTTGCCTGCAGTTACCGTCGATTCACCGTGTACCGGATCGTCCATTAGCACATTGATGACACTAGATGCCCCTGTAGAAGATAGCGGGATTGAGACGTCGTTATCTGTAGTCTCGTCGTCTTTGCTACGGTTACAAAAAATAGAAGCCGACATGCGGCTTATGGTAACGCATACAGTAACCTGCGTTGGCCGTAGTGATGAGGGGACGGTGACCGCAGTCACACCTAGACGTCCGCGCCGTTCAGTGTGGAGCCGGACTAAGAAATTTGTGAGGCGAATGTTCTGTTGTGGTGCGATGGACCACGCAGACGTATAGATGAGTTTATATGGTTATATTACGATTATTTGGGTACCGGATCTTAGACGTCCCCTCCCCCACAGTTAAAGAGCTCGTGCCGACGCGTTCGTAGCGAGTACGCAACGCACTTTTTTCTAGTACCTAATAAGTCGCACCTTTTCACTATTTT
>NW_021776783.1:0-648 GCF_005508785.2 Acyrthosiphon pisum | reverse complement strand
ACATGTATTTTAAAAAAAATATTGAAAAAAAAAGGGTGTCCGGTAAAGTAGATTTGTTCCTTACATTAATCTTTTAATTTGGGCAAAATATGACTTAAAAAAAATAAATAGGTGGTGTGGCTAAAAATATAAAATTACCGCAAACTGCTCAAGAATCGAAAATAATTTCTGGTATGTTTAATAAACAGACAAAACTTGAGCGGCTGAGCCAGAAAGCAAGCAATAAAAAAATATATATATTATTAGGTATTTGAGATAATATTAATTTGTAAATATATCGTATACCTATATAAGAGTAATAGAGTATAGGCTATAAGTGTTGAATCAAGTAAAATTGATTTATAAATAATGCAGTTGATACATATTTTCAAAAATAAAAAAAGGAAGATATCCTATAATAAACTACCTACTAATATTATTGTTTATCAATATAAATATTGCCATATAATAGTTTGTAGACTTTTAACTGATATAGGTACCTATGCAATTGTTTTTCTAAAATATCTGCTACCTTTTATTTAAAAATGATGTTACCTAGTTAATAAAAAGGGTACCATAAAAAAATGTAAGCAGTTAATATGTGGTTGCGATCAAGGCGAGCAGTTTTTTTTTACCCATTCGGGCTGGTCAAAACCTTTGCCCCCCTCT
>NW_021776782.1:0-1436 GCF_005508785.2 Acyrthosiphon pisum | reverse complement strand
CATTTACACGAAACTTTTTTCAATACTGATTGTGGAGCCGGATCTTTGTTCGTGGTAATTGGAACAAGACCGTATTTTGTATTTTTCCAACCCCAATCTAGGGGATTTTTTTCATTTCCAATCCACATTTGAACTTGGTGATATGTACGTAAAGAATGCTGACGAGCAGCTGCTTGAGTAGGAGGTAAAGAAGCAAGATTGAAACTCTTTTTCATTAAAGATTTTGCGAAAAGCTGATATCGTAATTTATCCAATGACGACATTTCGACACACTTATCTGCATACAGCGTAGTAATAAAACGTTGACCAGCATCATCAATATCATTTGCATTAGCGTTGTCATCTAAGAAAATGGAAACAATATCTTGCAATTCGTTTTTTTTATCTAATAATTTCACGAATTGTATTTTTCCTTTTCTAAAAAATGCCGAAGTTGTGTCACATCCACTGAAAGCATGGAGAAACAATATGTTATCTTTAACATGTTTTGAATATTTTAAGTTGTTAGCACTATAACACAAATGGTCCAATTTGCCTTTTCCTGGTTTCAAAAAATAAATGTTTGTACATGATGAAGGTGATAGAGCTGTCAGTAGAACCAAAAGATCAGTGTCTTCGCCAACCATAACAACACACTCTGCACTATTTGCGATCTCAATAGCATTACGAACAATTAAAGTGTCAGCATCCTCGATAGCTTGCTTCACAATAAAATTTTCATTTTCAAGCTTTTCCCGTAAAAAAAATATAAGACGTTTTTTGTTGGCATCATTGGAAAGGAATTGCTCTTGAGACATAGTTACACACATTGTCTCGTCAAAAAGTACATTTGCAGCTTCATGACGAATTGCTCTTCGGTAGCGTTCTGCTGATTTGGTACTTTTAGTTGCATCATCTGGATATCCATCGAAAACAATAGTGACACTATTTTTGTAATATTGTTTCACATAATTGACGTACTTATTTAAAATTGAAGAAAATGTTTCTCTTATTTGCCAAACAACTCTATGTAAAAGAAAACCACCATCTATTACATAAACAGCATTTTCAAAATTATAGTCAGTTACAGGATTAAACAAATCGTAAAAAATTGATTTCTTATTCTTCCGCATTCCTTTTTCATCGAATAGTGAGAGAGGATAGGGAGCCAGTTCAAATTCAAAATATTCCTTAAATTCTTCATCCGATTTTTTCATGTATGAAATCCGTCGAAAAATAACATCAGGACTAACAGGAATCTCTTCATCGTAAATTTTTACTTTAGAAGTAAAACCTCGTAGAGGCATTACTCGATTTTTTCGCTGAAACTTGACTTGTCCAAAATTACTTCCAATTACATTTGACATTGATTCAATGCCTATTTCATATGCTAGATGGCAATTTATCTCTTTGTCTCTATCACTCAGTACTTATGGACATCACATTTTCTGACTTGG
>NW_021776781.1:0-746 GCF_005508785.2 Acyrthosiphon pisum | reverse complement strand
CATAGATATTATAGCAGCATTTTCAAAATCACACGATATAAAATCAGGACATAAATTTAGTTTTAATTGTTTTAATTTATGAAAAAGTTGTTGGTATGTTTTAGCTTGTTTATTTGGTAAAAGTTCATAGATAAGTGGATATAAACCTCCAATTTCTTTGGCTAGTATAACGTAAACTTGCGTAAAAAGTGGAGGTGCAATCTTAAATGTTCCGTCACAAAACCATATTTTTGATGGTTCTAAAATATCTAAGCTGCTTAATCTACCAAAAATTAAAATTCTATCTAGACCTGGCCCAGTGTCATCGAGTAAAAATGTCTTATTCACACCTTCAGATGGTGAATAAATTGTATAAGCTTCTGGAATTATCAAAGAAATTAAATCTTTAGGCGCAGAGGGAGCTTTAACAATTTGTTGACGTATACGCCTGATTTTTTTTCTTTAATGCACATGTGGATGTTAGTTCAATATTATTGATGTAGATTCTAGCGTTTGTTGGGATCGAATTTAAATTTTAGTCACAGCAACTTCTGCTTCAACTGCTGCGGCATCCGAGTCATGAGAGTGCTCATTGATTCATTTTAACACATTCAAATCATCTACATCTACATTTGTGTGAATTCTAGATTTACATATGTTTCTTTTTCTACATCGCCAAAATCGTTTTTTCTTGTCTGCAGTAAACGCATCGAATATGAACATAAAACCATTATCTACGAAAAGATCAGCTGACGAATAGTTTCTAC
>NW_021776780.1:0-1361 GCF_005508785.2 Acyrthosiphon pisum | reverse complement strand
CCGTCCGCTAGTTACCAGTAAATAGCTACCTATACGATTGTTGCGTAAGGAGTATATAATATTTGGCCGCAGTTACCTACTCGTACGGTTTTATACGGTACCTTTTTAAAACGGTTATAATATATTCATTCTAGCCAATATTAAACAAATAAGTATCAAAACATAAAGGTTACCAAATTTTATTTAAATTGTACATGATATAATATGGAATTATTATATAGGTATAGCTTAATGGATTGTATTAAAATACGCGTTTAGAAACCGGGAACTTAACACTCAAGCTTATTTTCAACTCGATTAATTTCTTTGCATGATTTTTATTTTTTAATTTGAATTTAACATTTTATTTTAGTGATAATTAATAAACTACTATATATTTTATTCCGGAGACGAAATTACTAAAAATATTGTCGCTATGGACAACTATACTGTTTGGAATAAATATTATGTTATGGTTTATTATTGCTTTATCGTTACAACGCACACTGCCTTCGTATATTCATTGTAATATTTGTCTAAAGTTATTACATTGTTTTTTGTTAATATATTAATATTATATCAATAAAGTCTACAGAAACATGTCAAATATTTCAGAAGTTACTTTCAAGTCGCCTGAAGTCGATATGACAACTCCATGTACCGAATCCAACGAAAATTCTTGCGAAATCGCGTCGAAAAGATGCGACCAGTTCTCCAGCCCGGCGTTAAGACCGCGGCATAGTTCAATGCCGAACACAGAGGTACAGATGGCTTCAGCGGGTGATGCCACCGACGTGGAATTGGAATTTCCGTCTGCGGATAATGCAGCCGACCTGAGATTGGAATCGCCGTCTACGGGTGATGCAGCCGCCATCATGAGATTGGAATTTCCGTCTGCGGATAATGCAGCCGACCTGGGATTGGAATCGCCGTCTACGGGGGATGCAGCCGCCATGGGATCGGAATCGCCGTCCACGGGTGATGCAGCCGCCATGAGATTGGAATCGCCGTCGGTCGCTTCAACGCAGGAGCCGGCGATGATTGCCTCACAGCCTGCAGCCTGCAACGACTTGAGACGGCAAACGGTTTCGGCCGAGCCGTCAAGTGGCCCGTCCGAAATCATCGTGGCCAACTATGCAAGTCCTACGTTCAGGCTCTACAGTGCGTTGCTGAACAAGGCGATTGTGACGCCTATTTCCACTGAAGTCGTCACGGATCCGCCGTTCGTATCTTCACCGGCCGAGTTTTCACCGACCGAGTCTTCTCCGTTTCAGTCTCCACCGTCCGAGTCTTCACCATCCGTACATTTGACGTCCGAGTCTTCACCGTTGGCATCGTCCCCGCTCCATGTTTGGCCGTCTGTCTCGTCGCCGCAGCAGTCA
>NW_021776779.1:0-757 GCF_005508785.2 Acyrthosiphon pisum | reverse complement strand
TTTTTTTCAGCTTTGAATGGATTACCGACGAGCGAGTGACCACGCCGCCAATAATTGTACTTAGAAATAATTTTGAGGAAAACCGAGGTTCACTGAGGTGGTTTTACACAAAAAATCGGGGGATATTTTCGATTTGCGGAGCGGAGCGACGGCGCTGAGGAGCGTAGCGACAATACACGCGTAATCACTGCAATATTTGATAATATCGACAACTTTGAATTGCCATAACTTTTGAACGATAAGTTTGCGGGGATTTTTTTTTAACAGTTTTGAATTCAGCATAAAAAACCAAGTATTTAAAAAAAAAAAAAATTGAAAAAATAAAGGTGTCCGGTAAAGTAGATTTATACCGAATCATACACGACTAGTATAGTATAATGTATATCATACAGTCGTAGCAAGTTAACTGAAGTCCGTGATCAATTATAATTATTAATAAGAGTGACAATCGGTTGTTGTTTTTAGAATTTGTATTAACTAGTTTAAGATTTTAGAAATTAAACTATACTAGATTAGGATACTAATTATTATTATTGTTGTCATTATAACACAAACAAACATACATAAATACATACCCAAACATACAATGTGTAGGTACGTCACCGCATACGTCTAAATATAAATATATTCCAACTATTAATTAGTAAAAATGTATCAATGTGACAATAATTTCTTACTTTCTTAGTATAATATATTATAGTATAATATTTTTTGAAAATATTATAAAATAGGCATGTTTTTGTGCTTATAAAATATA
>NW_021776778.1:0-987 GCF_005508785.2 Acyrthosiphon pisum | reverse complement strand
TCGGATAATTTTAAAACATCATTATTGAATAAAAAATTATTCGGATAATTTTCAAACATTATTAATCGAATAAAAAATTATTCGGATAATTTTCAAACATTATTAATCGAATAAAAAATTATTCGGATAATTTCCAAACGTTATTATTTGAGTAATTTTCGTTAATTTTGTTTGGGTAATCGTAGGCAGTGGTGGATTCAGGGGAATGGTACAGGGGCACGTGCCCCTCTATCAATTTTCTATTGAACATTTTTTTTATGTTCTACGAGTATCATATACATGAATACTCGGTTGACTTTTGTGTTGAGATTATTGAATCTTCGCTACGTACATTCAAGGAATTCATATTAAAATAAATTGATATTTTAAATTAAACTAAACACCACTGTTACACATTCATACACTCGCGCATAGAACAACTAATGAGGCAACATGACACAAGTAATATCATAAGATAATCTTTAAAGTTTACGCAGTACAAAGTACATCATTCTGATAAACCACATTTTCGATGCTTATATATCATAATATGAAACAGATAATTTGTATAGCTACAAGCCTATACCTTTATATTTTTGTGTAGATCTCTATATTTGAACTTATAAATATGAAAGACAACATACGAGTATGTAACTTATAGTACCTATAATATATAATATTATATACAATAATAGCTACATGTCTATATCCAAAAACTAAATGGTATTTGGGTGTATCGTGTATGGCATGTGCATGTGCTAATGCCTAATGAAATAAAACAATATTCTAGTATGCCTTGCAGAGCACGCTATGGCTATAATATGCTCCTCGTATTCGAGGACGTTTTGAAATCATCAAAATAATTTTTATTTGAATAATAACGTTTGAAAATTATCCGAATAATTTTTTATTCGAACAATAACGTTTGGAAGTTATTCGAATAATTTTTCATTCGAATAATAACGTTTGGAAATTATTCGAATAATTTTTTATTCGAATAATGAGGTA
>NW_021776777.1:0-1066 GCF_005508785.2 Acyrthosiphon pisum | reverse complement strand
GACGATATCGTGAACACGACAACCCGACCGAGACTCAATCGTATAAAATATTTATATTTAAATCTAAACATTATGCTATTAATATAAATAGTTGCATAACACATTTTTTCCCTACAAAAAAACGTATGATTTAGTATAGTTTATATGAATATACGATGTAGAACGACGTGATATAACACCCTTGCACGCACCCCTGTAAATAGTGACTATAGCGAATGATTCACCAAGCGTATTCATTGCTCACCCCCTTTTTATCGTTCAATAATGCAATAAATATTCACATTAATTTTTTTAAATATTTTTTTTTTACCATAGATGTTAATAAATACGGAAATTTAGGTATAAGGTGATAATATGACCTTATTATTTTTATGTTTGACAAATTATTTTTTTGAAAATGTTTATGCATCTAAATTCAAACGAGTAATTTCTGAGTTATTTAACTTTATCCATCTACTCAGGAATGAGTCACATACACGTACATCATAATCAGTGTTGTGTTTTATCTAGATAAATTTATCTAGATAAATTATCTAGATGGGTATATTTTTATCTTTTATCTTATACAGATAAATGGGAAATATGTTATCTAAGCTATTATCTAAGATAAATAATTAAAACATCTAGATAAAATTTAATTTTTAAATATTTATATTATAAATTATAATTAATGTTAATTAGGTATTTTATATATTCTGATTACAAAATAGTAAATTTATATTTAAACATTATAATTTATAATTTATAAATATATCTAAATATATTTTTCATTCTTAAATTATTAGATTTTTCATGTTCATATTTTAAATGTTCTTAGTAATAACTAATAAACGTTTCGGGTTAACTACGTGTCTACCCGGTCTACGTATCAGCGTCGTATTCGCCGACTGTCAACAGGATACCCGCATTCTGCAATTAAATGTTGAAACTATCACAAAATAAAATTATTATTGATTAATTTATTAATAATAAGTATGTGTGAGTGTGGTACTGCGGTTCTATATGCGGTTCTATTAATTATGTTCATTAGGTAAAACATAAATGAATTATTAAAAAATATAATATA
>NW_021776776.1:0-1243 GCF_005508785.2 Acyrthosiphon pisum | reverse complement strand
AAAATTAAACATTACAGTTCATACAGTGTTATTAAATGTTCAATCGCAGAACGTGTGATCCGAACTCTTAAAAATAATATATATAAACATTTTACTGCAACAGGTACATGGAATTGGTACAATACAATATCAAAAATTATACATAACTATAATAATACAAAACACAGAACAATCAAATGTACACCTAGTGAAGCTCGAATGAATACAAACAAAATTAAATTTAACACATATATAAATTCTGAAACATTGTACAAACCAAAATTTAAGGTTAACGATAAAGTACGAATATCTAAGTATAAACATGTATTTAGTAAAGGATATACTCCAAATTGGACAACGGAAATATTTACAGTTTCAAAAGTTTTACAGACAAATCCAGTAACTTATCAACTAAAGGATGAATCAGGTAGTATAATTTTAGGTGGTTTTTATGAACAGGAAATTAAATTAACTGATTTTCCAAACACCTTTCTCATTGAACGTATTGTAAAAAAAATTGGGGATAAAATGCTTGTTAAATGGTTAGGTTTTGATTCAAGTCAAAATTCATGGATATCATCATCAGATATTTTAAAATAATTTTTTTATGTATAATATTTTATTAATTTTTTTTTAAATGAAATAAAAAAATATAACTTATTTTTTTTAAGTCGAATTAATTATTTCACATCATCTCCTGATCCTCAATAGTCTGTTTGGTCAACTTAATGTATCCACAATCAATAAAAAAAAAATAAAAAAGCATCATCTAGTGGTAAATGAATCAATGAAAATAATAATACTACTGTATTATTTGTTCGCTAGATAACGCTTTTTATACTGAACCATTAAGTTTATAGTGACCATAAGTATTTATCCCATCATCCATTATAGAACGTTTATCATCGTTTGCACTTAGAACAAGTTTGTTCATTGTTTTCGAATGGACAACATGTTTATTTGATTGGATAAAATTCATTTTTCTATGAGTTTGTTCATCCTTGAGAGTTTTATGGTTTATAAAAGCGTTTAGTATCTCCATATAATTGTTAAATTGCATGTGATTTTTAATTATATATTTCTTTACACCTTTCGCCTTTTTTTTTCAACACCATCTACAGTTTTATAAGCATATAATTTCGGTCTTAACGAAACGAATTCTTTAATTATGATTGACTTCATTTCATCTTTAAAAAACCCTGGCTGATTTTTATGAATTTCGCTAAAACAACAATGGTCTTTAGGATAATTAGATGTGTCAAAA
>NW_021776775.1:0-771 GCF_005508785.2 Acyrthosiphon pisum | reverse complement strand
ATTCGAATAAAAAATTATTTGAATAATTTTCATACCTCATTATTCGAATAAAAAATTATTCGAATAATTTCCAAACGTTATTGTTCGAATAAAAAATTATTCGGATAATTTTCAAACGTTATTATTCAAATAAAAATTATTTTGATAATTTCAAAACGTCCTCGAATACGAGGAGCATATTATAGCCATAGCGTGATCTGCACGGCATACTAGAATTTTGTTTTATTTCATTAGGCATTAGCACATGCACATGCCATACACGATACACCCAAATACCATTTAGTTTTTGGATATAGACATGTAGCTATTATTGTATATAATATTATATATTATAGGTACTATAGGTTACATACTCGTATGTTGTCTTTCATATTTATAAGTTCAAATATAGAGATCTACATAAAAATATAAAGGTATAGGCTTGTAGCTATACAAATTATCTGTTTCATATTATGATATCTAAGCATCGAAAATGTGGTTTATCAGAATGATGTACTTTGTACTGCGTAAACTTTAAAGATTATCTTATGATATTACTTGTGTCATGTTGCCTCATTAGTTGTTCTATGCGCGAGTGTATGAATGTGTGACAGTGGTGTTTAGTTTAATTTAAAATATCAATTTATTTTAATATGAATTCTTTGAATGTACGTAGCGAAGATTCAATAATCTCAACACAAAAGTCAACCGAGTATTCATGTATATGATACTCGTAGAACATAAAAAAAATGTTCAATAGAAAATTAATAGAGGGGCACGTGCCCCTGTACC
>NW_021776774.1:0-1101 GCF_005508785.2 Acyrthosiphon pisum | reverse complement strand
CATTTTAAATGAACAACTGCTAGTCGCTAATGACAATAGTATGTCATTTAAATAAATAACTTAAAAGTTATTAAATTTTAAAAAACACAACTGTTAAAAAATAACTTATAATTATTATTTTTGCCGAATTAATATAATAATAAGTACCTATATTAAGACGTAATACACAGTAAAATTAAATAGTAGTAAGTACCTAATAATAGATGCGTTTTTATGTTGTTAAATTTTTTCATTTTGCCACGGTACAGACCCTGCTGGAGAATTAAAAAAATCTTTATATAATTCTCGTGTTGCAAACGCTGCCCGTCCAGCTCCACCGCCTTGCATAGGTATATTATTTAGAGTAATATTTGAAACGGGTTCATTTATATTTTGAAAAACTTCATTGGTAAAATTGCTGTATTTTTTTATATAGTTGTGAAGAACGCAAGTTGCTAAAATAATATAGTCCACATTTTCTGGTTTAGACTGTATCCTTCTGTTAAAAATACGAAATTTTTGTACTAGAATTCCAAAACAATTTTCGACTACTCTCCGCGTTCTACAAACACGATAGTTATAAATTCGTTTGGACAAGTCGTCAAGTTGCTTCCCAGGATACGGTCTCATTAAGTACGTTTTTAGTGGAAACGCTTCGTCGCCTAGTACAACGTACGGTGCAGAAATATTGGTATTTGGTAGAATTTCATCATTAGGAATATTTAATGAACCATTTTCTAATGATTTTCCTAAATTAGAATGTGCCAATATACCACCATCGCTGTTTTTACCGTAAGCACCCACATCTACTGCTATAAAATTGTAATTTGCATCCACTAATGCTAGCAAAACAACTGAAAACGTTTTTTTGTTGTTAAAAAAATTAGATCCAGAATTTGCTGGAGCTTGGATAGTGACATGTTTGCCGTCTAGCGCTCCTAAACAGTTAGGAAAATTCCAAACGTTCCAAAAATCATTGGAGATTTGTTTCCATCGTTCTTCAGTTGGTTGAGGCATAACTTCATTCATCAAATTTTTTACTATACTTTGACAAGTGTCAATTACTATTTTATAAACTGTTGCGTGACCTAGGCGGTAACTGAAGGAAATTGTCTTAAACGA
>NW_021776773.1:0-933 GCF_005508785.2 Acyrthosiphon pisum | reverse complement strand
GAACTTTTGGTAACAGGATTAAATATTTTGTGGAATCTTGTTTTAAATTTTCAATCCTTAGATATAAAAGTTGAACATTTTATAAATTTTTAACTACAAAATAATTATTCAATTTTAAATTTGATAAATTTTGTCAAGATTTTAACTTCAAATGCTTATAAAAAAAAATTGTGCCAATGTATTTTTAATATTTTTCAACTGCTATTGTAACAATGTATCAGGAGCCCTGTATTAATTTTTTACACTTTTTGGCCCAATAGATAAAACTTTATTGATATTTATAGAAAAAAAAACTAAAAAAATTGAAAACTTACAATGTCCGTAAACAGCTCAAAAAGAGTCAAATTATTTTCAAAATTTTATCGTATATATAAAATGCTAATATAAACATTCGGTGAAATTTTCAAGTTTCTACAGTCATTCGTTTTTTAATTACAACAAAATAAGAAAATCGTTACGTAAGAAATCGAGTGAATACCAAATGTTGTAAAAATATGAATTTCAAACGCTCATAAAAATTTAATTTGAGTTTCTTATAGACTTTTTTTTTTGATAAAGGTAGATTATCCTTTTAGGAATCTTGTATTACATTTTAAAATCTTAGTTCTAAAAAGAAAAATTTTTACGAATTATAAACTCAAAATAATTAGGTAATTTTCGTGATTTTTCCAAATTTTGTCAATTTTAAACTTTAAATGCTAATAAAAAAAAACTGTGACTAGGGATTTTTAATATTTTTCAAATGTCATTGTAACAATATAGTAGGAGCCTTGTATTAAATTTTCAAGTATTTTTTCTCAACAAATAAAGTTTTATTGACATTCATAGAAAAAAAAACGAATTAAATTGGAAACTGAAATTGTCCGTAAACAGCTCAAAACAAATCAAAATATTTTGAAAATTTTATCATGTATAGAAAATGGAAATATAAAC
>NW_021776772.1:3456-4286 GCF_005508785.2 Acyrthosiphon pisum | reverse complement strand
AGACAATCAAATACACCTATCTACTTTACACTTTTTATGAATTTTAACAACCAAAAGCAGTGGACTAACGGCAGGAGATCGTATCCATAGAAAATATATACCAATCATATCTATTTACAATGTTCTGCTAGACGCTCAAACTTTTAAACATTCCCGCCAAAGCGCCAAGTCTTATCTCCAATCCATATCAATAATCCTTATCAGAAATCCTAAACTTTCGTATTACAACCTTTGTGACTTTTATAATTCCAACGACATTGTCTCCAAAATCGGTATCCACTTTCAGCGAGTCCAACGGGCCCCGAGTTACACTTAGAGCTAGTCTTATACTATAAAACGCTACCCCTCCGAGGGTCACCCGACCATCAGAAATGATAACATAGGGAACCCACCAATGAGAAAATTCGGTCTCGCCGGCGGGCCGCCTCCCGGCCGTCGGTCCGCGTTATCACTCTCTCTTATCACTTTTTGCTATTTTTTTCAAATTCCGAAGAAATTTCGAAGAAAATCGAGTTTTACCCCCCCGGGGGGCCTCGGGGGGCCCCGTTCGGACCTTATTCGCCTTCCCCGCTAGATTTATGGGCCGCGCGCGGCCGCACTTTTTTCCCGACGGGCCCGCCGCGGCCGAGAGCGCGTGCGATAGGCGCGCCGCCGTCGAGCGCGTTTTTCGTACTTTTTGTCAAAGATTTGAGTTTTAGCCCTTTTCGACGCGTCCGCCCTCCCCGTCGACCACTTATTCGCGTTCCCCGCTAAATTTATAGGCGGCGCGCGGCCGCGCTTTCTCCGGGGGGAGTCCCGTGACGGAGCGGGGTCGCGGAAAGCGGACGTCC
>NW_021776772.1:0-930 GCF_005508785.2 Acyrthosiphon pisum | reverse complement strand
TTATGAGAGTATTATATAAAATAAAATATTTAATAAATAATAAATTTGATACATTTATTATTGTACATGGGTTGGTTTATATGGAATGGTTTTTTTATACTTGAATATAACTAACCTACATGTATACTATTTGTCCTTTCCCCTTTCGGTCGCGCCGTATCATATTTGATTTGGTATAAATATACACGATATAGCCACAGTCTGTAGCCTGTAGGTAGGTACATGCATGTTATAATAAATAAATGTATAAATATTATGAGTTATTAGCTACGCCATAGGTATGATTTTATAATATGAACATACATAAAATCAAATTAATAAATAACACTATTTAATTGATCTAATAGGTATTTAATACTATCTACATTAGAGACATGGGCTCGATATTAAATATTACTAAATACTAAATACTAAATATTAAATATTATACTATATAGTAGGTAGGTACTTGATATTATATTACTGTTTTTAGGTGAGTCACATTTGGTTAGGTTAAAATACTCCTGCAGATCCTAAATAATACATTATTTATAAAGACTGGCGATTAAATTTTATAATGATATGACTGTATACTATTTGATATATAGGTTTAATTATGAGAGTATTATATGAAATAAAATATTTATTAAATAATAAATTTGATACATTTTATACATGGTTTGGATTATATGGAACGGTTATTTTATATAATTTATTTATTTATTTATTTATTTATTTATTTATTTATTGAATAAACGGGCGTGAGCCCAGGTTAAAATAATTAGGTGTACAATATGATCAACAATAACATAACATGAATAATACAACAAAGTATAAAATATAAAATTAAAAATATAAAATATAAATTACTAAATAATGAATACAAAAGTAAAACTATTAAAGGAACAACGGATCCTCATTGGCTAATTTCATTAATCTCGTAATAGGTTC
>NW_021776771.1:0-761 GCF_005508785.2 Acyrthosiphon pisum | reverse complement strand
AAAAAAAAACCTAAAAAAAATTGAAAACTGAAAATGTCCGTAGACAGCTCAAAAAGAGTCAAAATATTTTCAAAATTGTATGGTGTATAGAAAATGCTAATATAAACATTCAGTAAAATTTTCATGTAACTGCAGTTATTCGTTTTTGAATTACAACAAAATAAGGAAATCGCTACATGAGAAATCGAGTGAATATCCAATGTTGTAAAAATTTGAATTTCAAACAATCATAAAAATTTTATTTGACTTTCTTATAGATATTTTTTGTTTGATAAAGGTAGATAATCTTATAAGTAATCTAGTATTACATTTTCATATCTTAGATTTAAAAAGAAAAATTTTTATAAATTTCTAACTCGAAATAATTTGCAAATTTTCGTGATTTTTCCATATTTTGTCATTTTTTGAACTTTAAATGCTTATAAAAAAAAACTGTGACTAACGATTTTTAATATTTTTCATCTGCCTTTGAAACAATATACTAGGAGCCTTCTATTAAATTTTCAAGCTCTTTTTATCCAACAAATAAAGTTTTATTGATATTTTTAGAAAAAAAACTAAAAAAAAATGGAAAATGAAAATGTCCGTAAAGAGCTCAAAATATTTTGAAAATGTTATGGTGTATAGATAATGCTATGATAAACATTCAGTCTAAATTTCATGTATTTACGGTCATTTTTTTTAACGTTACACCAAAAACCAAATTCAATTTTGTGAAAAATCGATTTTGCGTAAAATTTCCCGTTTTTCCATAATTTTTC
>NW_021776770.1:0-1065 GCF_005508785.2 Acyrthosiphon pisum | reverse complement strand
GAAACTTCAATGGCATAGTATGGTCCCATTGTTATATGAAATCAAAATGGTTTTAAAATTAATTAATGATCAATTGATGTGTTTTATGCAAAACGTGTTATCTCCATTTTCATTTAAATTGAGTTATACATTAATTTTAACGGAAAAAATGGCGAGAAATCGATTAAAACTGTTATTTTTTGTTAAAACGTACTATTTCCAATAGATTTTTTTTCCAAAACGTTTTATGTCCACTTTCCTTCAAAACATTCTATTTCCTGTACTGAATCATAGGTCATAGTTTTCATATTTTTCCAAAACGTAGTATATCCATAATTTAATTTGTAACGTGTTATTTCCATTTAACATCAAAACGTATTATTCCCCATGTTATTGATATAGCAATTAAACTACATTAACTTCAAAACATGTGCTAATACCAAAATGGTTTAATCTTTTAAAATTAAAATTATTTCATTAATTCCTATTAAAATATGAAGTTGTTTAGTACAAAACGAAAAATTATATTAAAAAAAAAAAAATTATATGATAAGCCCATCCATATCCACATGATTGTAATCTCATGCCAACGTTCATGATAGCTGCTTTTGACTTCTTTGTGATAGTACTAATAGCTGTGTTATTGTGCTAATATTTAAAATTCATAATACCATATTTCGGATTATTTCCATGACAAAAATAATATAGGTATAGGTACTTTAAAATGTAATTATATTAATTTGTCATGGATATTACTTGATTTCCTCAATTTCTTCGTAATTGCTATAGACAAAATCCTTGTCCACAGATATTGCATTTATATGGTTTTTCTGCTACATGCGTAATTTTGAGATTTTGTCCAATGTGGTCAGCATCTACAAATATTCCTTCCGGTGGTTCATTAATGAATGATTATAATTCTTTTAGAGGTTTTCTCTATATGAATTATAGTGACCTATAGTGAGATATAATTCTGTATTACAACATCATTCAGCCAGGATTTAAGTGTAAGTAATGTAATTAAATCTGTCATATGTAACTCATACCCATTGGTTTTTATATATGAAATAACAACATCATTTTCTC
>NW_021776769.1:0-1967 GCF_005508785.2 Acyrthosiphon pisum | reverse complement strand
AACAGATATTCCATTCAGTTAAGCGGATTCAGTTTCCCGTTCGATTGGCTTTTGCGATGACAATCAATAAACCGCAAGGCCAATCATTGGAAGTCTGTAGGATCAATTTGGAATTTCCATGTTTTTCGCACGGGCAGCTGTACGTTGCCAGTTCGTGTGTTGGCAAACCGTCTTCGTTGTTTATTTTTGCACCAGAAAACAAAACTAAAAACATTGTCTATCAAAATGCACTAAACTGATTTCTGTAACAATTCATTTACATGGAATTCTTGAATTTTATTATCACTATAGAGTTTATTTGAAGGCGTTATGTTCACCGGGTCCAATTAATTAAAAAAAAAAAAACTTAGGCAAAACAATGTTATATATATCTCCATTAAAAATATCTCCGTATATCTCACCATAGGTGGAATTAAATAAAAACGACAAACTTGGTATAACTTTGATACTTTAGAGTTAAATCATACACTAACGCACATACAGCACGGGGTCCGCAATCTACCACAGGTAGATTGCCTATCTGATAATGTACTGCATCGAATCAGAATTTTTATTCCGGGCAACGGAAAAGTTAAGATACATTTTGAAACCATACACAGAATATTAAATAATGAGTTGAACAAAGCTTGAGATACAGTGGCGTATCTAGGAATTTTTTTTTTTTTTGGGGGGGGGGGGGCTGATCAGTTACAAAAAAATAATAATAACTGCAAAATAAGTGATTAAAAAAACTATATTTAAATTTTTAAAACAATAAACTATTATATTAATCATATTGTTAATTTTAGTCGTCTAGCTTTTCCACTGTTCGAAAACTTATCTAGTACTATATCATCAGTAATATCTACATCTCTATGAATTGATAATAGAGCAAGTCCTACAAGCCGTGATTCAGATGTTGTGTTTCTAAGATAATTTTTCAACCTCCTTAATGTTGAAAAACTTCTCTCTGCAGTTGCTGTTGAAACAGGAAGTATTGATAGTATCTTAAGAAGCTCATACATATTTGGGTACATTAGTATAAACATACAGGATCTTCTGAATTGTATGTGATAGGTAGTTTCAAATCATATTTAAATTTAAAGTAGCATAATATTTAAATCTTCTGATTTTAGTTTAAAACCACAAATTCAACTAGAATATATTATGATTCCAAATTGTTTTAACATAGGTCAGATTTTCATAATTTACATATTTCATAGTGAAATATACTATGACAAAACACTTAAAACACCCTGTACAGGATGATTTACCTGACGTACCTATATCCTTCAAATCATCCGTCATCAAAACAAACTCTACAATAACTGGCAGGTCGCAGGAACATCATAGTTGGTTGCAATATTTCTGTGTTGTCATATGCCATTTGATTGCATAACAAGTCATGTATTATCCAGTAAGTACCAGTGTTACTTGGTTAGGTATACATTTGAACAAAAATAGTATATTATGTAGGTATAAATGATTAAACTGAAATCAAAATGTCTTAAGTTAATAACATATTGTATTATTTATTTTAATTTTTGCAACTACCAACTAGTGAAACTTAGTACTTACCCATAAATTGTACAAATGTAATCGCCAAGCATCCAATCCACGTGTCATAAATCAATTCAGGTACATATATGTTTGATTAAAGTATTAAATTATTAAATAAAATACGTAAAATACAATATGTGGTAAATAATAATAAAGACAATAATTATACTTTATAGAAGAACCAATAGGGTATTAGATATATTAAAAAATAAAATACCTACGACCATGAGTCACGGACTCACGGATTCTGTTTGTTATGAATTATGAGTTATCTTATAACCTTAACCGTTTATTTAATAACTAACGTATTTTTATGTGATTAACGTTAACCCAGTATAAGGTATACTTCCATATCATATAAGCACGGAACCACGATGTCAGCTGCAATCACGGATATAGATACTATGGTGTACGACGGCCCATATTGG
>NW_021776768.1:0-944 GCF_005508785.2 Acyrthosiphon pisum | reverse complement strand
CAAATTGCGCGGCCGAACATACAGAGGTTGGTTGGAAATCCATGCCCAACTTTATGGTACAGGCTGTCGTCGTTCGCAGGTCAAATATATAGAAACCGTCGGAAAGCAGCGATGTGCATAGTTTGCAATAGGTCTTTACATAATATGGACTTGCGTGAATATTCCTCGGGCGATGCTCCCGAAATTATATTGTCGTTTGTTACGCCCGCGGAGTTCCCAGTCTCGGCGGATTCGCCATCACAAGCCGAATCGTCTGTTTTGACATTAATGTCACCTGCCAATGCATACGATGAGTGCAGACGATGACTGCAGCAGCTGTACAGCTTGATACGTATCGAGAAGCCGTCATCCGCTCTTCGCCGCGTGTTTGGTTTTTCCGTGCGATCATACAGCGAGTATGATTCCGTAAATAATTATAAATTGTATACCTATTATGTAAAATGTAAAATTTATATTGTATCTGTAAATTTATTTCAATAAAATTGTGTGTTATCTATATATATAAAAATGAATGTATGTGTGTCAGTGTGTGTGTCCATGTTACCATGGCAACCGATTATATATTATTTTGAAATTTCCGATAAAATGTTTTGTATATAAATGGTTGCCATGGTGATATGTATAATTATTATTCATATAGAGTTGGCAATTTTAATGGGCAACGAAGTGAACGGGATCAGATATTTATATATATATAGATAGATTATACCTCTGAGCAGAAGATAGGCTAATTTAAAAAGGGAGAGAACCAACTCCGGGAGGTGCTCAAACAGGAATTTTGAGATTTCCGATGGAAATTTTTGTTTTTAGTTGGTTGCCATGGGTTTTGAAGCTATTATAATAATAATTAATGGTTGCCGGGAAACGAAGTGCACGGGATCAGCTAGTGTTATATAATATTTGGGTTTTTATTTTATAATATTATAGCCGACCCATCACAGCTT
>NW_021776767.1:0-1460 GCF_005508785.2 Acyrthosiphon pisum | reverse complement strand
AATAGAAATATCCTACTTAATTGTACTAATTCATCCATGAGTGAGGCTAAACAAAACATTCTTTATTATATTACAGGGTATGTAGTTCGTAAAATTTCAAAACATATTGATTGTGTTAGTTGCATACAATCACTACTTTTAAGTCAAACTTCTATTGACCATAATTATCCTATACCTCAGTTGTATACTAAATTAACTTCTTTCAAAAATCTTGGTGGCTTATTTTTATCTTCACAGAGTTCATTTAAAGTTATTATAGAGGCAGAGAAATACTATTTGTATTTAACTAATAACTTAACAAAGATCAATGTACCCAATTTACAAAAAAAATTATTTTTTATGTTATTAATAAATTTGCATTGGATTTTAATATTTTTAATAGCTTAAATTGTGAAAATGTAGGTTTATTAGACAGACCTCATAAAATATTTTTAATCACCCATCTTGTAAAGAGATTTTTAAGCGTTAGATTGCAATCATACGGTAAGCAATTTTCTAGTGACGTTTTAAACACGGTCAGTCAAAGACAGAAATTAACAAAAACAATATTATTTTATAATCAGTAATGTATATTAATAATAATATGTATTGTATATTTGTATACTTGTTCAATGCTGTTTTATGCAACATTTTTACTTTGTTTTCTCTTTTGTTTTACTTTGGTTTGTAATTCTGTTGTTATTTAATAAAATATACAAAAATATGCATTTCTTTTAAAAAATGTTTTTTAATATTGACATAATAGCCATTAAACAGAATATTATATAAAAGTGTTTTATATTATATTTTATGGTGATAATATAATATTAAATTATAATTTATAAATCAAATACTATAAGATTCTTATCATGTTGTGTTGATAAGACAATTATGTAAACATTGACCTACACGCATATGGCGGCTAACTTCAATATTTTATGGCTAGTTAGCTATCTAGTGTTTTATATCTGTGATTTTAATTAAGTTTGACATAGATACTAGACATTAGATACTAGATAGTAGATAATGGAATAACTGATAAAGCCAAAATAAAAATGCACGAATGCGCAGTAGCTACATGCCCTCTTCATATGTTGGCTACATACTCGTTACACGTGAGGTATAGTCGTTGCTCTATCCATTGTATATGATCTAAGGATTAACTTGATTACCTACAAAATGTGTTTGTCAATTTAATAATTTAATAATATTACAGTTTAAGTGTATACTTACTTAATTTATTTTGTAGTTATATTTTAATCCAATATGTGAAGCATTATTTTATTTTTCACTGTTACCAAAATATTGGTATTTTTAAATGCAATTGGAAATAGCAGTATGAATATCATATTAACACAGAAGATCTTCCAAATTGTATGTGATAGTAGATTTCACTATGGCTTATTTAAATTCCAATTTGGAATCATAATATATTATGTGTATGAATTAACTTTTTTTTGTGAATTAAAAAGTGAGATCAA
>NW_021776766.1:0-748 GCF_005508785.2 Acyrthosiphon pisum | reverse complement strand
AAATACATAAGGTATACTTTTTTTATAAAATATTGTGTATACTTCAAATTATGACCAAACACGTTTGAATCACTACAATTTGCAAATTATTTTGTAGTTAAAAATGTATAAAATGTTCAACTTAAAAAAGTACTTATAATATGTATCAACTATTAGCTACTCGTATATAATTTTAACCATTGTCTTAATATTTTTTAATAATAATTACCTATGTATTTAATATTTGAATTTATTTTATTTAAAATGTAAAAATCCAAAACGTTTTAATTCTAAATAACGATAAACATATAATTCGTATAACTTTTTAATTTTAAATAACGATAGACAAAACGTTGTTCACCATTTTTTTTTCAAATGCAAGTCCTGCTAGGTACTGATTAAATAAAATAAAATATTCTGTACTGATGTCATTTATAAAATATCTGAATAGCGAATGTTCCGTCAGAAATCGTTTAACCCAAAACATCATAAGAAATTTTTTTTTTTTTTTTTTTTTTTTCTTTATTATTATTACATACACAATCTGTACCTCGTGGGTACAATAAGAGTATTAGCTAAAATATAAAAACAAAATACATGAATATCTTGATAAAAGCAGCCACCCATTGATGACACTTATAAATTGAAGTTATACATTAAGTTTTTTCATAGATACATCATGTTTATTGATTGCTCTTTTTTTTTTTTTTTTTTTTTTTTTTTTTAAATTATGAAATTAAGTCAGCATATCTCTGCTCCAGTTGCGTTT
>NW_021776765.1:0-945 GCF_005508785.2 Acyrthosiphon pisum | reverse complement strand
TTTTTTTTTTAAGCATTTAAAGTTCAAAAAATGACAAAATATGGAAAATCACGAAAATTTGCAAATTATTTCGAGTTATAAACTCATAAAAATTTTTCTTTTTAAATCTAAGATTTTAAAATGTAATACAAGATTTCTTATAGGATAATCTACCTTTACCAAAAAAAAAAATGTCTATAAGAAACTCAAATTAAATTTTTATGGGCGTTTGAAATTCCTATTTTTACAACATTTGATATTCACTCGATTTCTTACGTAACGATTTTCTTATTTTGTTGTAATTAAAAAACGAGTGACTGTAGAAACTTGAAAATTTCACTGAATGTTTATATTAGCATTTCCTATACACCATACAATTTTGAAAATATTTTGACTCTTTTTGAGCTGCTTACAGACATTTTCAGTTTTCAATTTTTTTAGTTTTTTTTTCTATAAATATCAATAAAGTTTTATCTGTTGGGCCAAAAAGTGTAAAAATTTAATAAAAAGCTCTTGATATATTGTTACAATATCAATTGAAAAATATTAAAAATACATATGCACAATTTTTTTTTATAAGCATTTAAAGATCGAATTTTGACAAAATTTATCAAATTTTAATTTGAATAATTATTTTGTAGTTAAAAATTTATAAAATGTTCAATTTTTGTATCTAAGAATTGAAAATTTAAAACAATATTCCACGTAAGTAATTAATTCTGTTACCAAAAAATCTAAAAAATACATTTACGCAGTTTATTTTTATAGTCATTTTAAGTACAAATTTGGACGAAATTACATATTAAAAACCTAGGATACCTATTTTAGTTATTTTGTTGTGATTGTATAATATTATTCGTGGGTACTTGAAACTTCTAAAGTATAGTATTATATATCTATGATAGTACCACGGTTTTTTGTTGATGTATAACGCGTAATAAGTACCTAATAAATATTATGATATGA
>NW_021776764.1:0-1086 GCF_005508785.2 Acyrthosiphon pisum | reverse complement strand
TCTTCTTGTATAATGCAGCGTTGTCTTCAATTGAATCAGCCATGTTTTTAAAAAATTGTTTATTATAAAAATAATAATAAAGACTTGGAAAAATTGTTAACACTTAACAAATATAATAATAATAATAAAGACTTGGAGAAAGCGGAGGAGAATCGTACGTGTGTACACTTGAAGACAGACTGATTGAATGCCGACTCTTGCGGAGCCTAGTATCCGTTTCACATTCACGTGTTGTAGATATTTTTAATATTTTACGATTTACATTTATTTCGTGAATTTCAATAAAATCGTAATAATCTACACTGTATTCGACGTCGTCAGTCGTCACTGTAGTTACATTTGAAAAATACCTACACCGTAGTAAAAATGTTGCTACACAGTAGATATTTCTGATATTTAACAAAAAGCGTTTATTTCGTGAATTTTGACATTTTTAAAAAAACCTACACCGTAGTAACAATAGTGATATGAAGTATATACAGGGTGATTCTTTTATCGTTGAACACTCATTATCTCGAAAAGTATTAACTTTTTTAGATTTTTTTTTTTTTTTTAATTTTAGTTTTATGTATTTCTACATTTGTATAAATGTTTTATATTTTTCACCCTTATATTAATTAGGTAAACTACTATCAACTTTTGATTTTCAAATGGTAACCTATACTTAAAATTTCATAAATTAATAATGCTATTTTTTTTATGAATTATCACGTTTAAATTTTCATTTTTCGTTAATCCGTTGATGAGATATTGTTCTTCAAAGTTGAGTTGTTCTGGGAGGTATTTGTGTGTAAAGTAAATATTGTGTTGTATCTCGTCAGTAGATACCGCAGTTATTACGATTTTTATGCCCCAGGGCAAAAGGTATTACATTTTAAAATCAATTCAAGTAGGCGCAGTAAGGTTGAATTGTGCCCCTAAATGTATTGTATAATATCCATTTGCTTGGATGTCCGCCGTTCGCCCCACGGAAGGTGATTTCGCCATTGGTCATAATAATACTTATCGATTATAAAGACCAGAAGTTAAAAGTAATAAATTCCTTATCGTTTGAACCCAAGGTGTAATAGTGATAATCATTGTACC
>NW_021776763.1:0-835 GCF_005508785.2 Acyrthosiphon pisum | reverse complement strand
ATTTAATTAGTTTTTTTTTCTATGAATGTCAATAAAACTTTATTTGTTAAGTAAAAATACTTGAAAATGTAATACAAGGCTCTACTATATTGTTACAATGACATTTAAAAAATATTAAAAATCGTTAGTCACAGTTTTTTTTTATTAGCATTTAAAGTTCAAAAATTGACAAAATATGGAAAAATCACGAAAATTACCTAATTATGTTGAGTTTATAATTCGTAAAAATTTTTCTTTTTAGAACTAAGATTTTAAAATGTGATACAAGAATCCTTATAGGATAATCTACCTTTATCAAAAAAAAAATGTCTATAAGAAAGTCAAATTAAATTTTTATGAGCGTTTGAAATTCATATTTTTATAACATTTGATATTTGCTCGATTTCTCATGAGACGATTTTCTTATTTTGTTTTAATTAAAAAACGAATGACTGTAGAAACTTGAAAATATCACTGAATGTTTATATTAGCATTTTATTTATACGATAAAATTTTGAAAATAATTTGACTCTTTTTGAGCTGTTTACGGACATTGTAAGTTTTCAATTTTTTTAGTTTTTTTTTTCTATAAATATCAATAAAGTTTTATCTATTGGGCCAAAAAGTGTAAAAAATTAATAAAAGGCTCCTGATACATTGTTACAATAGCAGTTGAAAAATATTAAAAATACATAGGCACAATTATTTTTTATAAGCATTTGAAGTTGAAATTTTGACAAAATTTATCAAATTTAAAATTGAATAATTATTTTGTAGTTAAAAATTTATAAAATGTTCAACTTTTATATCTAAGGTTTGAAAATTTAAAACAAGATTCCGCGTAAATATTTAATTC
>NW_021776762.1:0-1368 GCF_005508785.2 Acyrthosiphon pisum | reverse complement strand
ATTGAGTTTAAATTGTTTGATTATTTGTCTTTTAAATTCATTTTAAATTTCAGATACTTATAGTAGGATAATAGAAATGACAAAAAGTGCAAGATGTTAAAAAATCCTTACAAAAATAACTTACAGACTCAGAAGAAGCTGTTAATTATTATGAACCTGAAAAAGTTGGCATTAAAGAGTATGGATACTTACCATGAGAAAGTTAGGAGAAACTTTATGTCTTGATTACTGGCTACACGAATATGTTTGTTTTGAATTTATGGATTAGGTAATGAAATGAAATTTAATTTATTTTATTTAATTCCACTTTTAACAAATTAACTATACAATATATTTAATTATAAAAGGAACAAATTTGCCATGAGACGAATATTGGTTGATTGAGTCTCTATCAGATTTCACAAATACTATTTATTAATACCAAGAAGGAGAAAATGGAAACATTATAACATCTAGTGAGTTAATGTCAATAATTATTATCAGATTAAAATTAGTTTTTGATATGAAAATTTGTTTATATTTTGAATATTATTTATGTTCAGTTTAATATGCTAGATGTCTAAATTGGATGGAAATTTTATGAAATTAGATGAAGCGATTAATACGTTTAGTACTGTTGCTATGAGATTTTCCATTTCAGTGAAACGTAAAAATTTAAGTGAGTTTTGAACTGTTAAAATTAAAATTATTGTTAATTGTTTATTTAATAATTACAATTATCATAATATAGGATAGCGTAGTGCTACTGCATAAATGCATTAAAATTTAGTAGGTAATACTATTACTAAATGTTATGTAAATACAAAGTTCATCAATTTACCAAGCTTACCAATAAAAAACCAACTCTCCTTTTTATCTCATAATAATGAACTTATTCAAACAAATAAATACATTTTAAGTGTATTTGAAGTTCATATTTTCAAATAGATTTTTTTATACCATTTAAGAAGTTTTCTATCTCAATAAAAATTTTATATAAGTTAAAAATAATGTCATAATTTAATTATGAATTGAAAGTAAAATGAGAAATTTCTGGCTTATTAAACTTTTTGTTTAACTAAGGGTAATAGTATTTATTATAGATTAAAGGGTTTACCTAAAACATAAAATGTATGTATTATTTAGTTTATTTATTGTGATGTGTGGATAGTTTTTAAAATTATTATAATATGTTAATGAATTTATAATTATAATTATAATTTTTAAATCACAATATGCTCCATTATATTATTCAAACCTTTTAACATATACTATTATTCTTAGTACATACATTTAATGAAATAATCTTAAATCTTCTTGTACAAATTTTGATTTAGCTGCATCAACATTAGTTTTTACATGAAACTCCATTGATTTATTTGAAAAAAA
>NW_021776761.1:2866-4311 GCF_005508785.2 Acyrthosiphon pisum | reverse complement strand
CTGTTATAGAGTGATGAATGTGATACTACTTTTTATAATGCTGATGTTAATGATGACAAAAATATTGCTATGGTTGAAGATGTTAAAAAAAATAATTTGTTAGATATTTCTTTTAATTATTTTCAAAAACCTATGCCATCTAGTATCAATGATTATTATTTTTTAATTTTACTACATTTCCACTAAATTGTTTGCATTAATGGTGTTTTGGGCCGGTGAAATGAAATTCTCCCGGGACGGTTAAAATTCAGAATCCGCCACTGGTAATCGCTGTACAGTGTGTATGCAACTGAACGGTGTATTTTGTCATTGAGACATTGAGTAGGTCACTGTAGTAATGCCAGTTATGGAGTGTTGAATTCTAATTAAATGGTAAAATATCAATACGTCATGACAAAAGCTTTTTTTGTCATGTCTGACCATGATTACCTATTTACCTACGAATAACTGTACTTTGGGGGTGGTCGGTGACTGGAGACCACTATTATCTTGAATCGTGCTAAAGACCATAGATAAGTATAATATGCTAAAGACTGCAAATATTAGGTTAGTTTTATCTGTTGTTCTATGGTTTTATTCTCAGACAAGGTAATAGGTATTCAATAAAATTTAGTATACGTATTAATATTTAATATACGTCTTCTACAACAACTAAAAGTATTAATTGAAGAAAGGTAGGAATTTAGAATATCCAAATGATAAAGAGCCTTATCATTGGTTCAACAAAAGTACAACGCGGCGCCATCTGTGCGTGAATATGAAGTCTACTCATAAATATTTAAATGTACATTGAGAACCGAATTAAATTGCGATTTTTATTAATTTGTTAATTTAATATGTCATTTAAGTATCATCATAGAAGTTACGAATTCTGTACTTCGATCCCTGGGTTTTGCTGATAAAATACAAGCCTGAAACCTTAGATCATAAATCCACTATAGTTATATTATAATCTACTAGCTCTAAGTGAAACTCGGGGACCGTTGGACTCGCTGAGAGTGGGTACCGATTTTGGAGACAATGTCGTTGGAATTATAATAGTCACGACAGTAAAATTGTAAAACGAAAACAAGGTGTATTGATAAGGTGTCGTCACTTGTTTGAAAACTTGATTGAAAATTTTACCACAGACAGTCGTCACCACCGGGAGCGCTGTATGTCCTAAAGAGGCCGAAAAACGAACGCTTTTGTACACCAAAGCCATAGAAAATTGAAAATATATTATGATATAAGGAATAAAATTAAAAATTTTTCATTGTATAATTACTTTTTTGATCTAAATTATTTGTATGCATGTATTTAAATAATTTCTTTTTATCAAATACAGTCATTAATATTATTAAATATTGTCATTTTTAAATTTCCTACCCTATTCCAAAAAAATATATGAAAAATGTAAAAGTTACCTATTGCTAATTCACTAAATTATCATACATAATTATTTC
>NW_021776761.1:0-1255 GCF_005508785.2 Acyrthosiphon pisum | reverse complement strand
TAAAACTTTTATTTGATATATATAGAAAAAAAAAACTAAAAAAATGAAAACTGACCATGTCCGTAAACAGCTCAAAAAGAGTCAAATTATTTTCAAAATTTTATCGTATATAAAAATGCTAATATAAAAATTTAGTGAAATTTTTAAGTATCTACAATCATTCGTTTTTTAATTACAATAAAATAAGAAAATCGTCACATGAGAAATCGAGCGAATATCAAATGTTGTAAAAATATGAATTTCAAACGCTCATAAAAATTTAATTTGACTTTCTTGTAGACATTTTTTTTTTTTGATAAAGGTAGACAATATTATGTGGAATCTTGTAATACATTTTCAAATCTTAGATTTAAAAAGAAAAAATTTTTTGAATTCTTAACTCAAAATAATTTGCTAATTTTCGTGAGTTTTACATATTTTGTCTATTTTTGAACTTTAAATGCTAACAAAAAAAAACCGTGACTAAGGATTTTTAATATTTTTCAAATGTCATTGTAACAATATAGTAGGAGCCACGTATTGAATTTTCAAGTATTTTTACTCAACAAATAAAGTTTGGCTGTATTTTATTGACATTCGTAGAAAAAAAGGTGGGTAAGTGGATTTCGCTCTGCTGTACAGTAGGTTACAAGTGGGTCACTGTATAATGGATGGTATTAAATTTGAATTCAATGATATAATATCATTGTATAAGAAAAACGATTCTGAGCGGAGACGGTATGTTAGTCTAGGTATAAGACATAATATTATATTAGGTACCTATAATAAATTCCAAATTAATCATATCATAATATTTATCAGGTACTTATAACGCGTTATAGATCAACAAAAAACCGTGGTACTATCATAGATATATAATAGTATACTTTAGAAGTTTCAAGTACCCACGAATAATATTATACAATCACAACAAAATAACTAAAATAGTTATCCTAGGTTTTTAATATGTAATTTCGTCCAAATTTGTACTTAAAATGACTATAAAAATAAACTGCGTAAATGTATTTTTTAGATTTTTTGGTAACAGAATTAATTACTTACGTGGAATCTTGTTTTAAATTTTCAATTCTTAGATACAAAAATTGAACATTTTATAAATTTTTAACTACAAAATAATTTTTCAAATTAAAATTTGATAAATTTTGTCAAAATTTGATCTTTAAATGCTTATAAAAAAAAATTGTGCCTATGTATTTTTAATATTTTCCAACTGATATTGTAACAATATATCAGGAGCTTTGTATTAAATTTATAC
>NW_021776760.1:0-722 GCF_005508785.2 Acyrthosiphon pisum | reverse complement strand
TTAACTATGCAAATAATAGGTAACAAATGGCAACAAAAAACAGCGGTAAAACGGAAATATTTACACGACACCAGTTTTGAATTAAATTTATTTTGATGTTTTTGTTGTGATTAAAAATGATTAGGTAACCTTCATGAGTTAAAATCTTAATAAAATACTTGAAGTACGTACATTTTATATAGACCTGATATTATGATGTCTAAAATATTTTACGTTTTGGAGAGTCTGCATAGTACCTACCTAATAACTTATGATTATACCAAAATTACATTAAAAATACAACATCTAGGACGTTACCAAATATGTATGTGATTTTTATTTATTAGATTTACCGAATTCGTTACCAAATGTATACATTTATTTTTTTTCCATTATTTAGTTGTGTTTTGTTGCTTTTGTATGTATTATGATTTTTTTTTCCTTTTATTTTAGTATGTTTGTGTTTTTATAAAAAAAAATTATATTATATTAGCACTATTATTATTGGCGTATTATAAAACCGGACTCGACAAGAAGAATAATATGATTTCTAATATTTACTACGATATAACCATAGGTGGTCTGAGGATTTGAAATTTGAAAGGAATTTAGTCTCTTATATATTTTAAAAATAATTTAACGAGCCCATGGTTGATGGACCTTTCACTGATAAATTATTTATCTAAAAACTATTTTTGAATAAATCTGGCTTATCAAATCTATCCTAAGTGCACCTATAATTG
>NW_021776759.1:0-787 GCF_005508785.2 Acyrthosiphon pisum | reverse complement strand
CACTGCACCGGAACTGGACCTCTGAAGTTGAATTGACTGCTCGCCTCGACCCCAGAAGTTGAAATCCGCCGCGTTGACTTCTTGACTCGCTTCTATCTCCTTGAAAGTTCCGTACTCGACTGCACCAGTGTAATATTCTCGTCGTTGGGGCTGGTCAGAGTTATATTCTGATAGCCGTTAACTACGAGTATATTATGATTTTGCAGGAAGCAAGACCACTTGTGTTGATGATGAAGATGTTGACAGAGTAGTTTATAAATAAATGTAGACAGATGAAAAGATACTTTGTAGTTTATTTAAATGTTCTTCAGTAATTTTGTCTAAGTCCAAATGACAAGTTACTACACAGAGTGACGTGAAGGTGCTTGTTGTGCTCTGGAGTAGACACGTCTGAATACAGGCTGTTTCAGGCTCCCTTTTATATTCGGGCCCTTGCTCCCCCTGCCTATCGATTCGCTATCTTGTCTCTACCGGATGTGGTCCGTGTGACCATCGACTCAACCTACGCATTTGCAATATTCCTATCTAATATGAGTATTCGCCATAATGTGCTGACAGCTAATTAATTTTCTGTGTTGTTGTGCAGAAAGCCATCAATTCTGCGAATTGCTAAATATTTATCAGTTACCACATCCTGGTCTATATTTCGCGCACATATACATGTACCCGTATATCTACTCGTGGCTTTGGCAATTCCCATATCCTGTCAACTGATTCGTGATTTGTGTTTTTAGAAAATATAATATGGTTCGCGATTACCCACTCGGTTATTTTGACTACATGATTA
>NW_021776758.1:0-1253 GCF_005508785.2 Acyrthosiphon pisum | reverse complement strand
TATGTCTAATACGTAGACTGATATACCGTCTCCGCTCAGCATCGTTTTTCTTATACAGTGATATTATATCATTGAATTCAAATTTAATACTGTCCATTATACAGTGACCCACTTCTAACCTACTGTACAGAAGAGCGACATCCACTTACCCACCTTTTTTTTTAGTTTTTTTTTCTATAAATATCAATAAAGTTTTATATATTGGACCAAAAAGTGTAAAAAATTAATACAGGGCTCCTGATACATTGTTACAATAGCAGTTGAAAAATATTACAAATACATAGGCACAATTTTTTTTTATAAGCATTTAAAGATCAAATTTTGACAAAATTTATCAAATTTTAATTTGAAAAATTATTTTGTAGTTGAAAATTTATAAAATGTTCAATTTTTGTATCTAAGAATTAAAAATTTAAAACAAGATTCCACGTAAGTAATTAATTCTGTTACCAAAAAATCTAAAAAATACATTTACACAGTTTATTTTTATAGTCATTTTAAGTACAAATTTGAAGTAATTACATATTAAAAACCTAGGATAACTATTTTAGTTATTTTGTTGTGATTGTATAATATTATTCTTGGGTATACTTGAAACTTCTAAAGTATACTATTATAATATATCTATGATAGTACCACGATTTGTTGTTGATGTATAACGCGTTACCTAATGGATATTGTGATATGATTAATTTGAAAATTATTAACAATAGGTACTATAGATAAGTATACCTATCATATGTATGTCTAATATCTAGACTGACAAACCGTCTCCGCTCAGAATCGTTTTTCTTATACAGTGATATTATATCATTGAATTCAAATTTAATACTATCCATTATACAGTGACCCACTTGTAACCTACTGTACAGCAGAGCAACATCCACTTACCCACCTTTTTTTTATCATAAATGTAGGTATGTGGCTAGGCTATGTATATATGCTAAACTTTTTAATTCACTTTAAAAAAATTTATAACTTATAAGGAATTTTATATTACATTTTCAAACCGTAATTATTGAAATTTAAAGTTTTATGAATTTTTAGCCACAAAATAATTTGCAAATTTTCGTGATTTTCACGAATTTCGTAATATTGTAATTTTAATTACTTATAAAACAAATACATTTATGAAAACCTCCTTACTGTATTACAATTTCAAGCTTTTCACTTTAAAACAAAAATATTTTGATAGTGCATAAATCAAAAAAACGTCGAAAATATTACTTTAAATAGCACAAAATTAAATTTTG
>NW_021776757.1:0-814 GCF_005508785.2 Acyrthosiphon pisum | reverse complement strand
AAATCAGAAAGACATTCTTTAATAATCATTTTAATGGTATATTACGTATTATACTGATTTAGTATATATTATAATAAGTACCTAGTAAATTTGTTTACGCCGGGACAATAACGCCAAAATTTCATGGATCCTTATGAAATATATTTCATATCAAATACATATTTTTTTTTATCTATTTTAATATTTTAATTTAATTATTTAAGAATGACAATAGTATATTAGTATGGAATTAATAATATATGTTGTATATATTATTATTAAATAAGTTCATAACAATAAATGGCAACAAATTAATTATAATTGCACGGGCCGGAGTATAATAATGATAATATACAAGTCCGGATACCAAACTCTTATTTTACGCCACTAACACCTAGGTCTAAAAAATATATTATGGAGGACTAGCTGGGTGTGTAGTGGTGTAATAGCTCGAACAGTATAGTGGTCGGGATCGCCTAGCAATTACTGTCGGCTATGTAGTGATTGTTGTGGATTATGTGTATTTGTGTATTAATGTGTGTATGCGTGTGGGTGTGTGTACAGTAAAACAATAATAATAAAATGATAACACGGTTTCTGGTAATAAGTTGCTGTTGCTGTATAATACACAATAATAATAATGACACAAATATATAAAAAATCACAGCAACACAACTGTATAAAATTATGATAATAAATAAATAAGTATATAATAATTAGTGCACGGCTCTTATAGCCAGCAGCATAAATATAATAAATGAGTAATGCACGCTCTTATCCAAGCGGCATAAATATAATCTTTATATATAAAAAGACTTGTCCTGGGTGATTCATC
>NW_021776756.1:0-769 GCF_005508785.2 Acyrthosiphon pisum | reverse complement strand
CGGTATGTCAGTCTAGATATTGGACATACATATTTAGTTATACTTATCTATAGTATTATTAATAATTTTCAAATTAATCATATCATAATATCCATTAGGTAACGCGTTATACATCAACAACAAACCGTGGTACTATCATAGATACATAATAGTATACTTTAGAAGTTTCAAGTACCCACAAATAATATTATACAATCACAACAAAATAACTAGAATAGTTATTCCAGGTTTTTTTATATGTAATTTCGTTCAAATTTGAACTTAAAATGATTATAAAAATAAACTGTGCTTATGTATTTCTTAGAATTTTTGGTAACAGAATTAAATATTTACGTGGAATCTTGTTTTAAATTTTCAATCCTTAGATATAAAAGTTGAACATTTTATAAATTTTTAACTACAAAATAATTATTCAATTTTAAATTTGATAAATTTTGTCAACATTTCAACTTCAAATGCTTATAAAAAATAATTGTGCCTATGTATTTTTAATATTTTTCAACTACTATTGTAACAATGTATCAGGAGCCTTGTATTAATTTTTTACACTTTTTGGCTCAATAGATAAAACTTTATTGATATTTATAGAAAAAAAAACTAAAAAAATTGAAAACTTACAATGTCCGTAAACAGCTCAAAAAGAGTCAAATTATTTTAAAAATTTTATCGTATATATAAAATGCTAATATAAACATTCAGTGAAATTTTCAAGTTTCTACAGTCATTCGTTTTTTAATTACAACAAAATAAGAAAATCGTTACGTAAGAA
>NW_021776755.1:0-975 GCF_005508785.2 Acyrthosiphon pisum | reverse complement strand
CTTTGTAATAACTTATAAATAAGAAGAAATATAAATACGACTCCTGTCGATAAATATACTTAATTCAGATGTTAAGATATTAAAATTATGCTATTACCTTCCTCCAGATGTTCGGAGGGCTCTCGAGATCGTGTATTCGAGAATTAGATCAAATACACCGTACAATATAATTTATGTAAAAATCACATATAAATTGATACTGTAACCAATGTAAAATATTAAATTAAATGCCTTACCTGATTCGCAGTTTTTCTTGAATTATGTTGAAAGAGTTTTTAGATTTTAGGTGACACAAGGTAATACTTCAAATATACAAATCGAAATAAAAACGCACTGATTTTGACTTATCATAAGAAGTCCAGTTGTCGCTCGTGGAAATCGATGTTGATATTTTGAGAGGTTGTTACTCGGTGGCTGGTGCTCATGCACTGGTTTAAGGGACGATACGAATATGTCTGCCAGAGAGTGGTAGGCGGTTTTTATCAAAGGTTTTTTTGTACTTCCCGGACTTAGATTTCTCTTCGGCGGCAAGGACCTTTTTTTATCATTAATTTTCTCTGGTGACATATATAAGAATTCTGCTCGCCCTGCACACCACGGAGTGCCAGTACGTGCCGATTTCTTAATTCGTGATCGCATAATAGGGATCGTACCTATTTGTCGATGACAATGATTTTATTGGGATGTTCGATTTCTACAAGCGACAGTCTGGCCGTTATTTATTACTGTGTAAGATTTTAGTTTATAATTATAATGGTGTGTGAGCATATCATTACAATTCAAAATGTAGGATATATAATTTTCAGAAATTAGCAATAACAATAACTACAATACGTTACTATATTATATTATTTGTATAGCAAAAAAATAGTCATATGTTTTTAAATTAAATTATAAAAAAATAATTTCTTCCGGAGGAAGGTCGGGCAGCTAGTATAGAATATTATTGAATAATACAATATAATATTACATTAT
>NW_021776754.1:0-901 GCF_005508785.2 Acyrthosiphon pisum | reverse complement strand
CCACAAAAGAATGAGTATTTTCATTGTATTTGTTGAATAGAGTTTGTGAAAGTTTACATAACTTTTCGACGCTTAGATATAAAATTGTTAACAGTTTAAGGTTCGCATAAACCTTTGTTACACTAGAAAATATTATGTCAGTATTTAAGTACAACAACGTCAAGTTATACTTTCGAATTATCTGTACTATTTTACGTTTAAATTCCAATTTAATTTGTTTGTTTATTTACGCATATTTTACCTACACTATTGAACGAAGTATTTTCTCTCGGTAGGTACACACCAATTAAAATATGGATTTAGTAAAACAACTACAAGAGTCATTATATAGTGATAATAGTTATAAGCTACCTTAGTAGAGTACCTTATCGTTTGATAGTCAATAAAATCAAATAATAATTCCAGTCATCTGTAACAGCTCTCACTTTTAAATTCTTGGAAAAATCTATTCACGGAACTATCGTACCTATAATATCTAGATGGAATAAACCTAAAACAATATTAATATTTTTGAAAATTAATTGAAATAGTTGTATAGATATTTTAGAGTTATTAATTAAAAATGTCCCCTGGAGTACCTAAATTAAGTAACTAAAATGTGTATAGTTAAATAAACGTATTGGTTCCGCGGAACACAAATTATAGAACAATTATTATTTTGATTTTATTTTAAACATTTTTTTTTAATATTATAACATTTTAATAAATGTACGAAACTACGAATGGGTTATGTTTATAATATTATGATTAACATAATACATATAATAAACATTATAAGCTATATGCACAATGCACATTTTAGATTTTGAACGAAGTGATGAATGTATTGATTTTACAATGATGTGTGTTTTTTTTTTTTTTTTTTTTTTTTTTTTTGTGTCTGACGACAACTTTTGGAGCA
>NW_021776753.1:0-1598 GCF_005508785.2 Acyrthosiphon pisum | reverse complement strand
AAATAATATCATTAAAACAAATAGGGTACATGCATACAGTCACAGGTACAGCTAATTTTAATACTTATTATAGGATATAGGCACCATAAAATCATAAATTATTAACTTTAAATAAACATTAAATAATTTAATAAAAAATATTGAAAATACAGTTGAAATTTTAAAGGTTTATTAATATTTTTGGATAATTTATTTTGGGGGTGCTATTAAAGTTTCTTTTGTAAGTGTGGGTAATTTTTGTGGACCCCAAGTAGGCTTTTATTGATATTATTATTATTAAGTACCCAAGTTAGAAACAAAACACACTAAGTCCAACAACACCAAACAGAAAAAGAAATGAACAGTACATTTAGGAGTTAGGATAATTTCAATGGGTTAGTACAGCGCACGGTTATCTACAGTATCTACAGTGTAGATAACCGTGGTACAGCGTAAACAGGAGCTTGAAGACCACATACATAGAGATAACATCGAAATAGCTCATTGAAGATAAGAAATTACCAAACGTTTATCACATTACATCCCAGTGGCAGTAATGAAGCGTGAGGTATTTGGTAATTTGGTTGGGGAGACACTGAAAAAACAATGGCATTAATACGCCTAGATTCCCCCCTTTTTATTTTATCTTTACGGTAAGAAATAAATGTTCAAAAACTAAAAAAATTGAAAACTGAAAATGTCCGTAAACAGCTCAAAAAGAGTCAAAATATTTTCAAAATTGTATGGTGTATAGGAAATGCTAATATAAACATTCAGTGAAATTTTCATGTATTTACAGTTATTCGTTTTTGAATTACGACAAAATAAGGAAATCGCTACATGAGAAATCGAGTGAATATCCAATGTTGTAAAAATTTGAATTTCAAACGATCATAAACATTTAATTTGATTTTCTTATAGATATTTTTTGTTTGATAAAGGTAGATAATCTTATAAGGAATCTTGTATTACACTTTCATATCTTAGATTTAAAAAGAAAAATTTTTATGAATTTCTAACTCAAAATAATTTGCAAATTTTCGTGATTTTTCCATATTTTGTCATTTTTTGAACTTTAAATGCTTATAAAAAAAAACTGTGACTAACGATTTTTAATATTTGTCATCTGCCTTTGAAACAATATACTAGGAGCCTTCTATTAAATTTTCAAGCTTTTTTATCCAACAAATAAAATTTTACTGATATTTTTAGAAAAAAAAACTAAAAAAAAATGGAAAATGAAAATGTCCGTAAAGAGCTCAAAATAAATCAAAATATTTTGAAAATGTTATGGTGTATAGAAAATGCTAAGATAAACATTCAGTCAAAATTGCATGTATCTACGGTAATTTTTTTTAAAGTTACACCAAAAACCAAATTAAATTTTGTGAAAAATCGATTTTGCGTGAAAATTCCCGTTTTTCCTTAATTTTTCTTTGGTTTTTCTTGGCGCTTTTGAAAACTACTGGGAAATTTAAATATTGACCTCCCAATGCACCAACGATATTCACTTTCTGATCGAACAAGATACTGAAGTTGAAAATCGTAGCATTATTTCGACTACTTATCGTGTACACAGACACAAAAAAATAAAAAAAATAAAAATAAAAAATAAAAAA
>NW_021776752.1:0-833 GCF_005508785.2 Acyrthosiphon pisum | reverse complement strand
TACGAATACTTTTTCATAGTACGATTCTTGAAACGATGTATACATATTATACAATAAGGTGAAATTATTTTCGAAAAATCTAAATTCAAATTATCGTATGGATAAGCTATTGAGTCAGAAATACTTTAACGTTTGTTAGATTACAATGATCGAATATACTACAATCTTTTGATAACACATTTTTGCGTCCTTTCTGTAATCCAATTATGATGAATCGTGGTTTTTCTAATTTTGAAGCAGTTTTCAAATTCCACACAACTTTTTTAGTGGTCCCGAGTTCAGGATATTCAAAAGTTTCAAAAGATCTAAAAGGGATAAACAAACTTTTTTCTTTTTCTATAAGTTTCAATAATTTCAACCTTTCTTCATCATCGACCGTTATATGTGGGACCTTCCAGACTATTTTATTTAAGGTGACTTTACCTTCAGTGGCAGTTGCACCACTTTTAACTTGTAAAGCATTTAAATCACTATGACTTCGGGTTAATATTAATTCCAATCTAGAATTCACTAATATTCTTTTATAGTCTTCAAACAATCCTAACCAATATTTTAATGGAATACAAGCGGTAAATTCACCTTTATCATTTTCCGATTGCGTTGCGTTTTTAAAATTCCAGCCAGCATTTTCATAGCAATTGTAGTTGTCTGGCGTACCGGATAAGTAACCTTTCAACGAGCTAGTGATTCCAAGAACACGCGTGCTATCTACTTCTATCCCATTGATTTCCAACCGTATTTGCTCAAAAAGGTAAGAGTAACCGTTATTAGATAGTTTCACTTTGGTAGCATCAGTAATTATTCCTTCCAAAAAAATAAAGCTTTCGTGTAGA
>NW_021776751.1:0-996 GCF_005508785.2 Acyrthosiphon pisum | reverse complement strand
CATCATTTACAGCAATCATTGTTTGGTGTTTACCACTATTTATTAGGTATTCCAATTTAGCATCTTCCATATCAGCATACTAGTGAATTCGTCATTCGCGAACGAAAAAGTGAGACATTATTTTAATTTATAATCTATCACTACTAAAATGTCTACAAAAAATTAATTAATTATTGTTTTATACTTTTATGCTAAATTGTGGTATTTGTTGAAACCGTTAATATCCAATTTTAAATATTAAATTTTATAATGAAAACAATACCAAAAAATAAGTTTTAGTTTAAATATGACTAATTCAAACATCACAAAAACTGAAAATTATTTTTATTACCTTACTTTTATATAATTTCAGATAAGTTTTTATATTCAATGATACCTATGTTATATGGCAGGGATGGGCAACTCAATGATACTTGAGGGCCAATTTTGAATGTGCGAAAATCGAGCGGGCCAGAGAACATAGAAAGCAAAAAAAAAACCTAATGTTAACTATACGCCTATAAATAATATAATATTGTTTACATTCAATAGTTCAATACTAGATAAGAATTTATATCTACTTTTTACGATAAACATTATATCGGTTTTAATAATTTTATAAATATAATAAAATAAAATACAGAAAAATCTTAAAATTTTATATTTTTATAGACTAAATTGAAATGTAGCACGGGCCAGTGAAAAATGGTACGCGGGCCGCCAGTTGCCCATCACTGTTATATACTTATATGACAATAGTGGCCTATACTCCGGCCCACGAAAGTCCGACTGTACAAACGTGTCCTTCGCTGCACATCGGTACGTTGCCGAATAGTGAAAATAGCACCATCGCGGTAGAAAATTACGCGGTATTACTATACTCGTATCGATGTGCGATTTACGGGCAGACTCTTGTGGGCCGGAGCATAGTCATTATATGTATTTTATTTTTAAATTCTTAATAGGTACATGTCTCACTATAATTTTGTTAAACTGTAATTATTTTAATTTCTTGCC
>NW_021776749.1:0-808 GCF_005508785.2 Acyrthosiphon pisum | reverse complement strand
CTCTACAATTTGGAACGGTTTCGATCCTTGCCCAGCACAATGTTTGCTTTTAGGGGTGCCGAAATATGTATCCCATGGTATGTTATGTCAATCTTTTTGTATTATTTATGTTTTTGTTGCGATAGAGTTCATAATTCTTATTAATATTATTATGTTTCTGACTAGTTTTTTGTATACAACTATCTAATGTTATATTACTAGCAATTACTTGGAAAATATTTAGCAGTATAATATACTATATAGAAATCGATCGAACAAAGTGGAAAAATTGAAAAAAATCTGCTAAAATGTAAACATTGCATTTTCACCGTGTTTACTTTAGCATACTAATTAATTACTCAGGTGATAGACAAAATACAAAATATTTTACCTACGGAGCTTATAACGTATAGTGAATTATCGTTGAATTTATGACTTGTTACTGAACCATCAATTTATTATGGATATAGCATAAAATGAAACGAAATTAAAAATAATATTCTTCTATGGTATACTAGCTTATTCAATAGAAAAGAAAAAGTCACCATAAACAGGCTCAGAATAGGTCACACCAGATTAATCCACGTTTTCTTTCTGAAGAAAGAAGACCCACCCATATGCCCAACCTGCAACCTTCCCCTGACGGTCAAACGCATTCTAACTGAACGTAGGGAGTATGAACCACGACGTCTGAAGTACAGTTTAACTCGACATTTAGCTGAAAATCTAAACGCCGGTATCAATAATGTCCTCAAATTCCTTAAGGATACAGAACTCCTTAATAAAAATTAGTTTTTGGTTCATATAATGTTTATTACAAATGTAGATT
>NW_021776748.1:0-847 GCF_005508785.2 Acyrthosiphon pisum | reverse complement strand
AAGTTTGTTTTTTTATTTATACAAAGATAATAATATGTATAATTTTTAAGTAGCATAACATCTGGCAGTTTCAAAGTAACGAGTTGCGTAAGTCCGACAATTTAACTGGTGATTTGAAGCAGAACAAATGGTTAATCTTCAAACAGATCGACCCGCAACTGAAACGGTGGAGGCTGGTGGCTACAACCGTACCGGAAACTACGTTCGGAGAAGCCCAAGGACGAGTAGAACCAACAAATTTAGGTTCTCCAATAATGGTAATTAAACGCAGATATTTGAATAGTTACGTATTTAGCAGTTAAATCGAGAGGGTATTGACCGTGTTATAAAAAGATTCATAAATTGTTTTATATTCGTAGGTAACTAATATTTTACAATGCATAAGTTTCATCATAAGTTGGTGAAAATATAAAATAAAGTTGAGTGTAGTTCTACGAATATTTTGTATGAGGATCAGAAAAGGTTATATTAAAATTATCTATATACGGTAATCTTTTCAAAATATATTAACTAAAATGCGTATCCATATTTTAGAGTTCACTTAATAAATACAATATACATTATACATGTTTCACAGGTGACGGTTTTTACGAGTGGTTGTCACACAATATTTTGGTCTGGGAAATATAATATGTGTTGTCCGACCATTGTCATCTTTTTGAACCATTTGGGTAATCTATAAGCCTTAATGTTCAACTGGGGTTTGAAACAATTTTTTTCAAACGTTTTTTATTTACCATAATATAGGTATATCACAAACGTGTAGGTACAATTATAACAATATAATAAATGCTATAAATGTGTAGGTTACACATTACATCGTATAACTATAAATAAATATATAAAA
>NW_021776747.1:0-790 GCF_005508785.2 Acyrthosiphon pisum | reverse complement strand
CATTTAAAAATATAATAAAAATAAAATGATAAAAATATAATTTTTTATCAAACATTAAGAAATTAATGTTGGCGCAGGAATAATAAATGGTATTCGTGTATAACAAATTTTAATGAGAATAATGAACGATTTAGAAACATTAATATAATATAAGATATTTTTTATATGAATAGACATTTAGAAATTAAATTTATTGTTTGATGAAAAATTTAATTTTTCAGTTTTTTCGGTAGACTTATTATTTTAGTAGTATTAAACAATTAAAAGTAAAACTGGAATAATTTAATAAAGAGTATATTATTTAAGCTGTCAGATGGTTTTGTGTAAATTCTATTCTAATTGTGACATAAACAACTTAAGTTATTTTTTTATGAAAACTTTTTCAGGGTCAATTATTTTGCACTATTTTTTTATTTAGATTAAATTTATGGAGTATTTAACTTTGAAACCGTAGGTAGTTATTATTATTATTTTTTTGTATTGCCTGTTTATGATTTTTAATTTGGCTTCACGTCTCTCACTGTGTAAGAGATTAAATTATTTATTTTTAGTTCATAAATTATGGTAGAATTTATTCGTCCGACTATAATATATAAGCTTCCAAATATAAATAATAAAATGTTGAGCTTTTCCGTTGAACGCTACTTTATAATAATTAAAAAATATACATTGGCTTAGCACTATATGGAATCGAAAATCGTAGGATATTATATTATGCCTTAGATAATCCTTTAAAAATCAGGTAGGTATCCATCTAAAATAGCGAAAGTAATAACAACGAAGTAAAAAG
>NW_021776746.1:0-900 GCF_005508785.2 Acyrthosiphon pisum | reverse complement strand
GAGCTAAACCTCTTTAAATAGTCTATAAAAAAAAAAAAAAATACTAAAATAATATTCATTTATAATATGGAGAAAAACAATTTTATAATCAATTTAATTTTGAATAAATGAAAGCTAATTATATTTTCAAAAATACAGCATATTGTTATTGTATATACTTTTGTAAAATTGCATAGTTCCCACACTTAAATAACTAATGCTAAATTTAATCCACCATCGTGAACTGTTATGCACAAGTCAATTTTATAGACCCACGGTGACATGACTTTTGTAACACATTTTTTAATTAATTAAAATTAAGTGACACGTTAATTTCATTACAAAAATAATGGTCCTATAAAATTTACTTGCCCAGTTAATGGTGGATATATTTAAGAATATTATAAGAACAAATACAAAGTAGAACATACATAGGCAACGAGTATAGTGTGTTTTTATTACCTATTGGATAGCATTATTAATAAACGTGTGAAAACCTTACAATTCGACAAATGACAATATTATACAGTATTTTTGAAAATATAAATTGTTTTTATTCATTCAAAATTCAATTGATTTTAAAAAATGTTTTCTCCATATTATCATAAAAAAAATATACTTAACTTTACAAAATAGATATTTTTGAATTTTTAAAAAACTAAAAAAAAAATTGATTAATTTTTTTTAGACCTTGGTTGTTATATAATACATTATTAATAACTACACTAGAATATCTGCAGCTCTTAAAGCTCCTGACAATTTAATCAACCAGCTTATCTATATTAGGTAACTATTACCTATATTTATTTTAATTTTGTATCTATTTAATCATCAAAAAGAATATATTTTTTACCAAAACAATATTGTCAAACTGTATTTAAAATTATATTTTATAAAGGCTGTAACCATACATTATTTTGT
>NW_021776745.1:0-1130 GCF_005508785.2 Acyrthosiphon pisum | reverse complement strand
CCATGTAATCTAACAAACGTTAAAGTATTCTAAACTCGATAGCTTATCCATACGATAATTTGAATTTAGATTTTTCTAAAAATAATTTCACTTTATTATATAATATGTATACATCGTTTCAAGAATCGTACTATGAAAAAAGTATTCGTAACCCGATATTGAGTCCATCTACTTTTCTAGCAAACGCACCAATTATAGTTATCGACACTTCAAAACAGAACGATTCAGCTACAGCCTCAGCAGTGGATGTTCAATTGGAAATTGAAGCTTCAGAATCGCTTACAGGTGTGACTGCTTACTGTTTATTAATTCATGATCGTATTGTAGAATATGTACCTTTTAATAGAGAAGTAAGAAAACTTGTGTAAATATAATTAAGAATTAATTTATAACAATAAAAAAAAAAAATATTATTTAATAATTTGTGTTTTTACTTGAAATAATTTTTTCAGTTTTAAGATTTCCTAAAAATTTGATTACGTTAAATATTTTACGAGGTAGAATTTCGTAGACAATCAGTGCGAAATGTGTTACACGGTAAAATAAAAGTCTTCAAGGGGGACATTCCCCCTTGAAAAAAAAAAATTACCGTGGAAAAGCTGGCTGTGAACATACAAATATATACTACTCAGTGACCCACTTGTAACCTACTGTACAGCAGAGCGAAATCCACTTACCCACCTTTTTTTACATTGATTACAAATTATACTTGATAGTCTACAATCTACATGGTTATCATAATTAATTATTGATCCAAAGTGTTTTAAAATATTATCGACGAGTTCAACGGTTAAGCTCTGAACGATATATATTTAATTTTCTAGAGTAAAACAACTAAACCTTTATCTCTTATCCAAAGTTCAAAAAAAAAACAGTGTTGTGACTCATGGACAATAGGAGCACACGACACAAAAAAAATTGTTCTTTGAACTATTATTAAATGTTAAATCATTGTGTAGTCTGTACTCTGAAAAATGATTTAGTCAAAGTCCAATGTAAAAAAAATAATGTAATGGCCTATCTAATCACTCGTGCACATGTAGATGTGTAGGTTTATAATAGTGTTATACTCGCTTTACACAATATAATGATATACTAACCAGAAATCTTTATTTTTGGAGTTTGATTTT
>NW_021776744.1:0-989 GCF_005508785.2 Acyrthosiphon pisum | reverse complement strand
CAGTTAAAATTAGTAAAACACAATTTTATCCTGTTTATATTATTATTAATTAAATTATCACAGATATACCTCAACGGACCAGCTGTGCTGTTGACTAGTTTGAACATCGTTGACCCATTTTTCTTCATGAGCGGTTTCATCATGTACATAAACCTTTCTCGAGAATTTCGAAAACCAAAGGCTGAATCAGTTTGGAAGACACTCTCGATGCCAATCATCCAGCGAATAATAACGTATAATAATATCATATAAATAATATAAACGCTTTTTATATTTTTTGCAAACGATTTCCGTCAATTTTAACTATTATAAATACCATTGCTAAATGGTAAACGGACACTTTGTACTATCTATTGTTTGAGTTGCATACCGTGGACACTTTGTACGGTGAAAATAAATTCAAAATTGATAAATATCGCGGACACTTTGTACGATAAAAATAAACCGAGAAATAAAGTCGGGAGATAAGATAAAATTGAATTGCTCAAACTTTAGATCGCGAATCGTGATCGCAATCAGTATGAGACATGAGTTTGGTGACAAAATACACTCCGAACACAACCCATTCTTCAAATTTGGAACGTCAGAAATCAAACGATTAATAATTCACATAGAACAAATAATTTTAGCGAAGGATGGAATAGTTCATTCTATAAATTAGTATGATCGGCTAATCAAAGTTTCTGGAGTGTTTTGGGATTTTTGCAATTGGACGAATGTGCTAGTCATTTAAACAAAAATATAAGAAAAAAACCAAAATACACAAAAAATAATTCACGAAGCCTGTACATAGCACGAAAATAAAATAATTTGCCATACTTTTAGTTTTTAAATTTATATATTATCATTTATGACTTATAATTGACAGTGGATTTTCTTAAAAATTCGCGAAGCCACAAATACCCAAATTTATTATCATAATTATTATTATTATTAATGATGTCTGTTAACTACATGTGTTTTGTAATAACAAATTATGTGATAATGTG
>NW_021776743.1:0-842 GCF_005508785.2 Acyrthosiphon pisum | reverse complement strand
TCGGACTTTCACGACAAATTTTAACTTAAAAAACAGTTATAAAAGATGAAAACTAATAAAAATAATAATAAAATAAAATATTTTAGTGGCTTTAGTATAAATAACGATTTATTGAGTACCTATACGTAGTTTTCCAGACGTTTTAAGAGCTTGCATCATTTTTCTTATAATGCCAGAAATTACTGTGACACGACCAGTCCAATCATTTTCCAAGCTAAAACTAATAAAAAATGAATCCTGATGTAGCAATAAAGGTACCTGTAAAATATTTGCAATGGATAACATCTGTTCAAAACTGTTCTAAGGCTCTAAGTCACTTGGCACAGCCGAGCATTAAAAGTGCAAAATGTTAAAAAGGTACATTCTAGAACACAGACGTTTTGTACGGTTGGGTAAAAATGTTCATTTCAGAATGCGGATAGATACATTGTACTATTATAATATACATAAAGCATATATTGTAAATATAAGTATTAGGTATAATGTTTGTAGGTAGAAAATATTTAGATGAAGCTTATGCTGTTCATACAGTCCTTGGTACTGAGTTAGAAGCACCAAATTTTACTTGTTGCAGTATGTTTTAACTACTTAAAGAGCCAAACACCATCTTGTCCATCTTCCTCTTTTGTTTAACATAATCACAAATCAGTGGAAAACTATCATACCAATAATTATACCACTAAATAGTTATGGTGAAACTTATTTACTCGATGATGGTTTGAGTAAAAAATATGACCGAATTTAAGAAAATATTGAGAATTATTCTTAATACCACCAAGATCAAATATGCGACCATCATCGAGAAAATAAGTTTCACCATAACTTAGTGGTATAATTATTGG
>NW_021776742.1:0-742 GCF_005508785.2 Acyrthosiphon pisum | reverse complement strand
TACTCTGAATTGAATAAATTTGGAATGACAAATATTATTAAGAGGATGCTACACACGCATGTGTGGTCTCTGTTTTACAAATGTAAAACATAGTAAAAATGGTTTTTGTGGATAAGAACCACTATGGCTAAACTTATAGTTCATGTTATGCAACCCAAATGTTCCTACTAGGAAGAAGAGAACATAGACTGTACAACATTGTTTTTAATTTTTCGATATCACAAATACGAAAAAAGTTCTCATAGTTTAAAAATAAAAGTAGTACAGTAAAATGGGGTAACTTTGATAATTTTTTACTGTTTTATGACAATTTCATTTTTTATTATATGGATAACTTCTGTAGTGTTTACGATAAAACTCTCAAAATTAAATATTAGTTACAACTAGTTCAATATTTTAACGTTTTAATTTTTAAAATTCTAAAATTATCTTTTGAGATATCAATATTTTTTAATATGCTATCAAAGTAACACAACGGGCAATTTCGATACCTATATTTCTTAATGTGATATCAAAGTAACCCCATTTTATGAAAAAAAAATTTAATTATCATGGTACTTTGGTGAATAAAAATATATGGGTATCAAAGTTACCCCGCGAAATCAAAGTTAGGTACCCCATTCTAATTAAAAATTTAAAGCTAATGTAATGCAGTTAGTTATAGTACTAGGATTAAGGGGGGTGTGGGGGACAAAGCCCCCCCATGGACATGTGTAACATAAACTATTCCAGCACCCCCTAA
>NW_021776741.1:0-1108 GCF_005508785.2 Acyrthosiphon pisum | reverse complement strand
GGTAAGCATATCGTTAATATGCATATATATGAAATAATAGGACTTAGTTAGTATGTTAGTTAGTTTGTTTAATGTAGCTCAATAGACTACAAAATATTAGTTTAAAAGTATATTATATTATAATATTTTGACAACTATGGTCTATATAAAAAATTGTGATTGTTCAAATCCTTTGGGATATAACTCGAAACAGTAAGTGTTATTCAGGCACCCCGGTAGACAATCCGACTACGGTGGATTGCAGACACCGCCGATGAGCGGCAATATGTACATGCTTGATTAACCAATATATAAATAAAATACTAATACCAATACGTCATTAATAATAATAATGATAATTTAAATAACGATTAACCAATGGCAACCAATAATTATTATTATAATAGCTTTAGAACAAAAATGTCTACCGTAAACCTCAAAATCTCCATTTGAGCACCTCCCCGGGTTAGACCTAGGGGTATGAAAAATAGATCACTTTACTCTCTCACACTTACTTAATGTACTCACAAAATTTCATAAAAATCGGTCTAGCCGTTTCGGAGTTTGAAGATAAATATTTTCCATATTGTGACACGAGATTTCTATATACCTATTAGAAAGAGATATATTGTAATAAATTAGTAATTACTATTAATCTTTAGTGTATACTGAGTATAGTATTTTGGCATTGTATAATTATATGTACAGATGGGAACAGAGTTATTTATTTTTATTACCTATAATATAATGTACCTAGGACCTACCTATAATAATAGTAATATAAATTCTATAGAAATTATATTGTGTATAGGTATCAGTCCTGTAAAGTATTTAAGTAAGAGTATTTGAGTTAAAGTATTCAAATACTTTTTTAAGTATTGAATAACTTTTTAAATACTTTTAGCATGAAGTATTTTGAATGGTATTTTAAATACTTTTTTTGTATTAAATACTTTTTGGTATTGAATACTTTGGTTTTTTATTTCGAACATTTTATTTTTATTCGAAATAATTGGTTGGAAATATATTTTTGTCAACTACAATAATAGAGTTTTATTTAATATTCTGTATTTCTGTGTTGGCCGAAGCCCAAAGGTTTGTGAAAACCAGATTTCTAAAAAAAGTTATT
>NW_021776740.1:0-770 GCF_005508785.2 Acyrthosiphon pisum | reverse complement strand
AATGCTAATATAAACATCAGTAAAATTTCATGTATCCGCAGTTATTCGTTTTGAATTACAACAAAATAAGGAAATCGCTACATGAGAAATCGAGTGAATATCCAATGTTGTAAAAATTTGAATTTCAAACGATCATAAAAATTTAATTTGACTTTCTTATAGATATTTTTTGTTTGATAATTGTAGATAATCTTATAAGGAATCTTGTATTACATTTTCATATCTTAGATTTAAAAAGAAAAATTTTTATGAATTTCTAACTCGAAATAATTTGCAAATTTTCGTGATTTTTCCATATTTTGTCATTTTTTGAACTTTAAATGCTTATAAAAAAAAAACTGTGACTAACGATTTTTAATATTTTTCATCTGCCTTTGAAACAATATACTAGGAGCCTTCTATTAAATTTTCAAGCTTTTTTATCCAACAAATAAAATGTTATTGATATTTTTAGAAAAAAAACTAAAAAAAAATGGAAAATGAAAATGTCCGTAAAGAGCTCAAAATAAATCAAAAAATTTTCAAAATTTTACCGTGTATAGAAAATGCAAATATAAACAACCTGTGAAAATTTCATATATCTACGGTCATTTGTTTTAGAGTTACACCAAAAACCAAAATCGATTTTCTCGAAAACAGATTTTGCGTAAAAATTCCCGTTTTTCCTTAATTTTTCTTTTGTTTTTCACGTCGCTTTTGAAAACTACTTTGAAATTTTTACTTTTGACCCCCCAAAGTACCAACTAGATTCACTTTCAAATCATAAAAGT
>NW_021776739.1:3849-4653 GCF_005508785.2 Acyrthosiphon pisum | reverse complement strand
TTGTGATTAATTTTTGCCCCCCCCCCCTCTCATAACAATTAGAGCTAAGTGCCTCTTATGAAGATTGTGTTAATAATAAATTAATAAAGTATATTTAATGTATATAAAAAGCTGCTCAAACTAATTAACCTATTTTCTTACTGGCTACCTATTTTAAATGTATTCTTTTTTCTTTATGATTGTTATAGTTATTACTTATTACATAAATAATAGATCTATATCTACCTACGATTTTATCAGAGAATTTTAACCTTCTCTTTCAAAATTCAGATTAATTTTAGGTTGGCACATTTATACCGATAGGGGCAAATATATTTTAGGGCAAGGGATGCTGTAGCATCCCAGCATCCCAGCCAGTCCGCGCCTGGGTATAGCAAATGTTAATATAAACATTCAGTGAACATTTCATTTATATACGCCATTCGGTAATTTGTCTTAGAGTAACCCCCAAAAACCATTTTTATGATTTTGTCATAAACCAATTTCGCATGAAAATTTCCGGTTTTCATTAATATATTTTTGTTTTTTCCGGCGCTCTTGAAAACTACTGGAATATATAGGACTTTTACTTCCCCAATGCACCAACTAGATTCACTTTCCCAACGAACAAGACACAAAAAAAAATGTTGATAGTCAAATCATCAATTTTGGTCCGCTAGTTTAAACTATGGTCCTCCAAGTTTATTAAAATATGCATTAATACTTTAAATTGAAATAATTAGTATAGATTTAATTGACAAGAGCTAAATAATTTTTTCTTATAACTAACTTTTATAACTTGATATTAGAACCATAAGTTCTCTA
>NW_021776739.1:0-1120 GCF_005508785.2 Acyrthosiphon pisum | reverse complement strand
TTCACAATTGGACAATGGTAGTATGGTATAGTCTACAAAATAAAAAAAATGCATTTATTAGGGTTTTACTAATGTTTATCATAAAGTTACTTTGAATGTCCAAAAATTAATGAATCCAATTTCCATAACTCATGTCTAACTACATTTCTGAAGTCTGAACTAGGTATATGTTGCCACTTTCCAATTCACATATATACATCCAAGTCTATGAAGATCTGCACTATTAAAATTAGCTACCTACTTCTTCACAATTGGACAATGGTAGTATGGTATAGTCTACAAAATAAAAAAATGCATTTATTAGGGTTTTACTAATGTTTATCATAAAGTTACTTTGAATGTCCAAAAATTAATGAATCCAATTTCCATAACTCATGTCTAACTACATTTCTGAAGTCTGAACTAGGTATATGTTGCCACTTTCCAATTCACATTTACACACCCTGGTCTTCAAAGATCTGCACTATTAAAATTGGCTACCTACCTACTTCTTCACAGTTGGACAATGGTAGTATAGTATATCCTACAAAATAAAAAAAACACAATATAGATAATAATATTAAGATTTAAAAACAATTTAAAAGAACAATACAATACTTTAAAACCAAGAGAAGCATGATTAATTTTTAATACTTCAACTAAAAAAGAAAAATGTCTAAAGCGCCCTTCCTCCTTTTTCATACGGACTGAGGACCGTCAATGGTGGAGTTAACACTAAGATTTGTAATTGTTAATAAATATGATTAACTCAAGATAAGCTAAGTTAAGTGAACACAAGATTGTTTTAAGTCAAAAGTTGATTGTAAACGTTTACAAAGGTACAACTTAACTTAACTTAATTTAAATTTATAGTATTTTTATAAACAATAATTTGTTTCTTACAATCTTAACAATAATTTAATGTTTCATTCCTCGCAATCAAAATTCATTTCAAAAATGATAAAAATATTATTAAAATTAATTATTATTCAGTTGTGTAATTTCATTTATCAGAAACTGGTAATGACAAAATATATGTATGAACTGAAGAAAACATAATTGAGTAGTCCATGTTATACATTAATATCCTATTTAATCTGGAACTCGAAACCCTCTTTTTCTGACTATAAGAAACAAAAAA
>NW_021776738.1:0-800 GCF_005508785.2 Acyrthosiphon pisum | reverse complement strand
CTCTATACATTCTCGCGGTACATCCCGTAGGCGGACGAGTGCAGTCGCCAGCGCGTTTGCTCGCGCGTGACGACCATCATGACGGCTTGAGAAGTCCCGACCGCGATGGCCACGGGAGCGATTAGGATGCGTGACGACGGCGACGGAAACCTAAAACACTAAGCGAGCAGAGGCAGCTGTTGGTGCCGGCGACCGGAGACGTGACTCGACCGATTGCCACTGTGCGAAAACGGTAGAGGATCGTTGGACCGCGCCGCAAAGGTTCTGATCCTCTCTGCGTGATTTTCGCCCTGACTACTCGACCAAGTCACCATCCGGTGGCCGTCCTAGAGTCACGCATCGCCGTACCCTGAAACGTATCAGTTTCCACGGGTCCGGTGATGCTGACTTCCATGTTCCTAGCTCAGCTGCATCGCCCGCCCGTTGTGTTTTGCAGTCTCCGCCGCCGCCGCCTTTGCGAGTCGCCTTCGTGCACCATGCCATCGCCGTGGTGCCGTCGGGGCGGTATCGTTGCCCGCGCCGGTATAGCTAGCCGCCGCCGTCGTCGTCGTCCACCGCTCTCGGTGTGACCGAAGCAGCCGAGTCCACGCCGAGTCGTCTTGATGGTCTCGCGTGTCGGCGACCGCGAGTGCGCGACACTGGCAACTGTGATCTCGTCTTTCTGCGGGTGACCGGAAAACGTATAGGGTGACTTACCGCCGGACACCGTTAAGTGCTCTTTCACGTACCACTCCCCCGTCGCCGCCGTCTTGTCTGGTGTCTTCGTCTGGGAGAGAGGGGAGTACTATACTGCCGGTTTC
>NW_021776737.1:0-775 GCF_005508785.2 Acyrthosiphon pisum | reverse complement strand
TCACGGTCTGGTCTGGTAGCTTGGTGTTCCAGTATAGGATTGATCAGGTATGAATGGTGGGTCGGACGGCGGCAGCAAGGGCTCGGCGTTCACAACGATAGACACTCTCACGAAAGGTTGGACGTCAGCGGCGATGGCTCGGCGTTCGCAACAATAACACTCTTACGACAAGTTGGACGGCGGCGGCGATGGCTCGGCGTTCGCAACAATAACACTCTTACGACAAGTTGGACGGCGGCGGCGATGGCTCGGCGTTCACAACAAAAACACTCATACGACACGTTGGACGGCGGCGGCGATGGCTCGACGCAACGAAGAAAGGGTCAGGGTGGCCAACACGACAAGCGTGGTTGGTTGGTGGGGTAGTCTGTAGCGTTTCCGTGTCTACCGATCTCTGAGTACCGGCCGGCTTACGCAGACTAGGCAAGGCGCTGTGGATCGTTTGGCGGAGGTTTCCGTGTCTACTTGTCACTAAGTACCAGCCGGCTTACCTACACGCCGCACTCAGCGAAGGGGACGAAGATGATGCTCTGGGCCATCCGGCCTATACTTATGCTAGTCCTGGCCTTGGGATCATAAGTATGCAACGAAGAACAGTTTTCATTATTTGGCTTAGTTCGGATAAACTTAAAACCCTTTTTTCCGCATGAGATGATGACTCGGACTTCACAGATTTAGAATCACATCGGATTTTGGTTTTATGTTCAGGGGTTTAAGTGTAAGGGGTGATTTCCCGGAGGGCGGCGGGCGTCTGGAAATCACGAGCGGTGTGGAG
>NW_021776736.1:0-816 GCF_005508785.2 Acyrthosiphon pisum | reverse complement strand
GAATAAATTAAAAAGTAAAGAAAGATACGATAGAAACGAAACCCACAAGAAATACATGTAAAAGATTTAGTGTTATAAAAGATAATAACCACAGAACAAAACTTGATCCGATATGGCTAGGACCATAGGAGGTCACGGCAGTTCTGGGAAACGAAAACGTGATTATAAAACGCGGACGACGAGAAATCACTGTACACAGAAATAATATTAAAAAATATTACAAGGACGTTCAAGTCGAATAAAAATATATATGTATATAAATATAATAAATAATAATAAATTATACGTTTAATTTTAATTTTAGGAACAAACAAAGGGGATTCATTTTGGAACTAAAAATGGCACTTCAACAAGAAATACATGAAACATATACTATAGGGCCGGAAAACACACCGAGGTGTTTTATAGGTCATATCAACACCGCTAATAATAAAATTGAAGATCCTTTCACAACTCTTGAAATAACTAAGATAATAGAAATTATTACTAGAATTATGTATGATTTATCACCGGATTCGGTAACACCTGTAAATACTTTGTGCAAACGGCTAATAGATTATATCGAACTTCTGCACGACCCAAGGGATATATTAGATTATGATAGGTGGTTTTAAAAAATATAATATAAATAATAACATATACAATAGTTTAGTTTAATATAATTATAATTTATACTTTTAGATTGGTGATGATGACGTGTTTTCTAGTCAAATCTATCGAATCTGACGAAACAGATACATCAAAATACTTTTTTTATAGACCTTATGAAATTGGCAGGGGGATACAATACCAAAATTTGGGACTAGTTAGAACAAT
>NW_021776735.1:0-1840 GCF_005508785.2 Acyrthosiphon pisum | reverse complement strand
TTTTAGAAATATTTCTAAAATGAATAAAGATGATTTAATGAAAAATTGTATGGATATTCAAAATCTGTTAGAAGTTGGTGATACAAATGATATAAATGGTCGAGAAATGTTCGATGAATTAATAAATGATTAATTAATTAATTAATAAACATATAAATGGTCATTCTTTGTGAGATTATTGAAGAAGACACGTCACCACTAAAAGTTCTAGAAAAAATATTTAGTTACAGCGTTGATGACATTTACTGCAATATGTCCATAGTATAAAGAATATTGTTAACTATGCCTGTAACTACTACTTCAGTAGAACGATCTTTTTCAAAACTGAAATTAATAAAAAACTATCTCCGAAGCACGTTGTCACAAGAAAAAGTCACCAATTTAGCTATAATCTCTATCGAAAAAGAATTAAAATATAATGATATTATTGATCAATTCGCGGATATAAAGAGTAGAAATATTGTGCCTATTGCTATATTTTATATTTGTTGTCTTATTTTGTCAATATTTTTTTGATAACTTTTATTTATTATATTAAGTTTGATTATATGACATGGTGCGTTATTAGTTAATTTACTTATTCATGTTGTTGTAGGTGCAAGGTACTATATTTGTTAAGATTATTTGCGCACATTTGAGTTTCAAATTTGGGGAGTATAGCTCCCAAATGCGATATGCAACTGACGTGCGATAATGACATTTTAGGCCCCGCAAATCGTTGGGACGGCCCTGCCCTCAAATACGTTCCTGCACACAATTGTTTATTTTTTTAATTGACAACACTCAAAACCGTACTGCATTATACTATTGAAGTTATCAATTAATGTAATTTTTATTATATTTTCATTACATGGAAATAATTCTAACTAAATTACATAAAGAGTTACTTTCGTTGCCTTATTAGTTACAACCCAAAACAAGTAAAAACTTAGTTATAAAAATGAATGTAAAGGTACATTTATCTTAATTTAAAAATTGTTTTATCATTAATCATTAAAATGTATGCTCTTCAAATAATTGTAAAATTAATTAATTTGTGTAACTAATTTTAACTTACTTAACTTGACTGATTTACTGTATCCCATGAAAATGATAGTATTAAACTGAAAACTAGCAGTTATACTACCTCAAATGGTGATCACACACAAAAATAAAAATAAAAAAATAAAAAAATATCACTGTAAAATCATTACATTCATCGCTCCACTCAAAATCTAAAATATATAAATACATCATTGTAAAATTAATATCGTTGCCGTCGTGCAAAATGTGTCTAAGTGAAATTTGAACTTTGTTGGGAAACCACAATTGAATATTCATAATGGTCGGGAAATTAAACACTTAGTCAAAATACAACAGCCTATAACTTGGTATATATTGAACATTTTCACTTGGTCGTTTTTTCTATATTTGAAGGAGGACTATGGTTTGGCCATATTATTTCACTTGGTCACTTTTTGCACGACGGCGACGATATATTCTTCAAAAAATAAGGTATTAATGAATTATGCGACATCTTGTTAATCATCACTGAAGGTGATTAATCAGGTGAAAATAGGCATAACTATTGATGGAAAAAAAAATAATTAAATGAAGAATTAGTGTATAATGTAGTATTATAATAAAATAATAAATGAATAAAAAAATATTCAAAATTGTTAAATATAATATATAAGAAAAATTAACATATTTTATAAGATAAAAAAATAAATAGGTAAAAAAAGCAACATTGTAAAATCAATATGTTCCTCAAAAATAAGGTATCAATGAATTCTGCTACAACCTGTTGTTAATTATCACTGAAGAAGATTAATCAGGTGATAATAGGCATAACTATTGA
>NW_021776734.1:0-812 GCF_005508785.2 Acyrthosiphon pisum | reverse complement strand
GAAATTATTTATTAACCGATAGCTTTTTGACTGCCGTGGAATACAATATTAGGGAATGGTTTTGAGAGGTTCAACATTTGTGACTAACAGGGGACCTATTTTAATATGGGATATTATTTTGATGACCCAACTAGAACAATAAATTGTTATTAAGCAAACATGCAAATATGTCTTGTGAGTAGAAACTATCCTGAAGATTTCTTTGAAATTTGTAGGGGTCCTAGAAATTAATCTATAATCTATAATTTATAATCAGTACCTATATCGTGTACCTACGTTTTCTGCAGATAGCCACAAGTTTCCACCAATGATTATAATCCCCTATAAAAGGACACAAAAAGTTATCACGAATACATTACCTGAAAAAAATGTATTCGTCGTTCTGGCAGTGGTTGGATGGTTTTACCGGAATTAGTTGAATACATTTTAGATTCTGAGTGGAACGATGAATGTATTGATTTTACAATGATGTGTGTTTTTTTATTATTTTATTTTTTTATTTTTTATTTTTTTTATTTTTTATTTTTTTATTTTTTTGTGTCTGTGTACACGATAAGTAGTCGAAATAATGCTACGATTTTCAACTTCAGTATCTTGTTCGATCAGAAAGTGAATATCGTTGGTGCATTGGGGAGGTCAAAATTTAAATTTCCCAGTAGTTTTCAAAAGCGCCAAGAAAAACCAAAGAAAAATTAAGGAAAAACATGAATTTTTACGCAAAAATCGATTTTTCACAAAATTGAATTTGGTTTTTGGTGTAACTGTAAAAAAAAGTGACCGTAGATACATGAAATTTTGACTGAATGTTTATC
>NW_021776733.1:0-1548 GCF_005508785.2 Acyrthosiphon pisum | reverse complement strand
CCCCCACCTAGCTAGTAGAGCGGGTATATACAATGTAGTAACGTACTCGGCGGCTCGAGGCAGTATATTTGACCGCCTTGGCTGGCGTTTTGCGCATGCGCCATTCACAATATTGTACGTGTTTACGCCGCACACCTGTAACCATCACCCATGCATTAACATAGGCGACGCCGGCAACTGCCTCGTCGAGACTCGAGTATCGAGTGTCGATGTCGAAGCTCTAGCGGTGGCGGAGCGCGCTGGTCGCAGGATTAAAATCAAACGGCAAGGTTATTATGGCTTACAAATTAAAACGTTACTGCGACGTGACTACGTGAGCCATTCTCCAGTTTTATGCAAGTTGTATACGAAAGAAAATTAATATAAAATATAAATTTAGGTAAATAAAATTATTAAAATATGAAAAACTAAAAAGTAAAAATTAACTAAAAAATTGCGCCCCCAAAAATATTGCGCCCTAGGCTAGTGCCTTGGTGGCCTATGGGTAAATCCACCTCTGATTGTAGTCATTTATTATTACGTACTGTTGTCTTTGAACAAGTTTTCAAAAATCAAAATTATACATTAATTTACAAAGTCACCTACTATAGTTTTTCAGGCCTTCTAAAATAGAACCGAAAAACGTGGTCGTGCGTATAATGTCCGACTTGAGTAGAAAAATTAATTCTACGACTGTTAACTATGAAGGACTGGATCTTGAGTATCTGTCTCTGCTGTTGTCCCTACAGTGCTGTTTCCTGTTTTTGTCATTTTCACGATTTCTGTTGTTATAACTATTTCTATCTCTGGACCTGTCGTAGAAGTTTTCCCTACTTCTTGAATCAGACCTATCTCTATTTTTTCTCATTTCTTTACTGTTATTTCTGTATTTATTGTTATTGTATCTATCTCTACTACTTTCTCTGAGCTTATAGTTGTTGTACCTATCGGAATAAGGACTTTTCTCCCTATAATTGTTCCTGCCTTCGTGATTTGCTCTTCCTGGATATGGACTTTTGTCTCTCGTGCGTGATCTATTTTCAAAATTGACGGTCTTGTCGTATTTTTTAAAATTATGCATTTCGGTACACAGTTGATCAATTTTTATTTTTATGATAGCTGTCCACTCCTTCTAATTTTGCATTTAATCATTTTATTTCTTGATTGCTGTCTTTAGTTTCATTGTTTAGTTGCATTACTTGTTTATTTAAGATTTCCGTGAATTCGCTGATACCTGAACTTCTAGAATTAATTCTAAATTGCATCAGTTCATATTTTTTTCAATTTTCTTTCAATTTTTTTAAAGCACTATTATCATGCAGTGAAATGGCGTGTAATATAGCTAATACCTCTAGCTAATTCCCAGCTAATACCTTTTAGTATGTACACGCAAATCTCTTCCTCTTTCATATCTTTTTGTACTTGGCTACACAGGTATTCTACTTCCGTAATAAAACTAGAAATTGATTCTAAATCGTACTGTTTTCTATTTTCTAATTTGTTTTTTAATATTATTGAGTATCCTATGGGTTGAAATTCATTTATGAACTCGTTTTTTAGATTTTCCCA
>NW_021776732.1:0-690 GCF_005508785.2 Acyrthosiphon pisum | reverse complement strand
AAATCAGAATACTGGGGCCCATGGGAGTGCAACCGCTGATTCTGTATCTATAGTCTGATAGTTGTAGTCGGGACTGGCAATAAATATTAGTTGCAAGGTAGTAGATGGTTAATAAGAAAAAAACAAATTGGAAAAATCCATTTTCCAATTTATGGTCTTATTTTTATATCGTGATTAATCGTGTGTCATATTATGTTGTAAACGAATTTCGAAAATACCCTCTTGGGCCGTTTATTAGTTTTTGCTGTCCAATGACCGTCGAAAGATTTTCCTATATTAGGTATATAAGAATATTGGATATATTTTATGTCCATTGTCATTATTATAATTTTCATAATTTAAGCAAAATGTAACAATTAATTAAAATTACCTACCCACACTCACACACACACGCGCGTGGCCACGTCTATCGCTTACAAGTGTGTTATAATAAGTTATATTTCGGTAAATTACGCCGCCGTTTTGCATATCCGCGTCGTACGAGTATTGTGTACTCAATATTATATTTTATACATTACAAACACGGCGTCGTATAACGTGAGCGTCGAACGCGATCGAGTGAAAACGAAAATAAAAAAAAAAATTTGAAATTCGACCTTAACCGAAGGTCAGGTTACCTAACGTTCGCGAGTACACACGACAGGTGACGTTCGACAACGAACAATACAAATACACACACACACATACACA
>NW_021776731.1:0-834 GCF_005508785.2 Acyrthosiphon pisum | reverse complement strand
TTAAACATATACAATACCTAACATAGATGATAATTCAAATACTGATTGTAATATCAAAAATACATAGTGGATTGTACTTTGTATCTTTGTCAATAATATAATATTATAACAAATGTAATACGAAATATGTAATTGAAAACAACAATGTATTTAAATTATATAACTGAAAACAATAATGTATCTAAGCTATGTAATTGTAACCAAACATATGTAAACATATAATGTAATAATGATAAATGTAAACTTTTAACCATAGGAAGGTGCTTGAAGTGATGGAAATTCCAATTGAGTTAATTTTTATTGTTCAGACAATAAAAATGAACTTTTTAGGGGGGAGGTGTAACGGATGGTATCCGTTTCCTTCAAACGATACAAGTAATAGGAACACAATAACATAGGTAGTAAGGAGTGGCGCTAAAAAGCGTAAAATACCCATACAATATTTTATATATAATAACTAGACTATAAATATATGAATCACTGAACAGTAAAATTAATCGAGAATAATATTATAATAAAATCATAACCATTACATTAAAAAACCACAAGCCATGTATATAACGACAGGATATGGGGGTTTACTCTTCACAAAGTAGATATATGTGAATATATTCAAAAACCAGAAACAGGATGGGAATGCAACAGATAATAATAGACGGTTCGTGGAATCGTCATTTTGATTAGGTTCACACGTGTACATGGGACATCGATAACCGCAACGACGCATTATGGATAAGACAATGGACCGGGGGGTAGGTAGGAGAGCCTGGGCCCTTATAAAAGCAGACCGGAGACGGCCTGTATTCAGACGTGTTTTCTCCACTACACTACGAG
>NW_021776730.1:0-1234 GCF_005508785.2 Acyrthosiphon pisum | reverse complement strand
TTCCAATTTACTTTTGAGGTTATTTAACTTTAATTAAAATATGATACGACCTACAGTTATTAATTGGTGTCATAACCAGAGCTTAAATTCGGTTGCATTTATTAATACTATTATATAATATGTAGAGTACAAATAAAAATAACAGAATAAACATATAATTTGTTAACATACTTAATGATTCCAAATATGAAATAAATATTATGAACTATTATATTGTATATTTTTAGAATTGTAGATTGTAATTTTTGTTAATATCAGCGTTTAAAATCGGCTTTCTTTTATGTTAAAAATTGTTTTTTTATAAGGGAAGTTACGTAGAAAAAAAGTCAATATAGTGTTAAATTAATATATTAAATATAGCATTATTAATAAAAATTGACCCATATTTATTTTTCGGATACATGCCTATTTTTAAATATTACTACTTTGAGATCAATTAAATTTAAGAATTTAAGATCATTAATTAATTGGTATATTTTATATTCTTTTCCAATTTAAATCTTAAATTTAGATAGGTAATAGCCAATAGATATAAGTAATAAGTATAAAAAAAATACCTTTTTTTTTACATATTTGTTAGGACATAATATTATGACCAATATTTCAATATTTATTAGTTTATAGTGCATATTTTATTATTTTCTTGTCATATAAAGTCCGAGTCATTAAGAAATTGAGAAATAGTTATATTATTAAATAAATATTTATTCCGAACAGGGCCGTATTTAGGGGGGAGCTACAGGGTACTGTTGCCCCGGGCGGCCAATTTTTGACACATTTAGGGGGGCGGCCAGGCGCCGGTGTATATTATATGGATAACATTTTTTTTGGTAAGAATTTGCTTGAGTACCTATACTTGGATTTTTTGCATTGCATGACTATGATACGGCCATTTGACGTCATTCAATTGATTTGTCAATCAATGATAACTACTAATTGTTGTAATTTTTTTTATGCTAAAATGCACTTTACCACGCTCCTTACGAATTTAAATTTTAAAAGACATATCTTATAACGCTGATTTCGAAACTGTTCAAATTTTTTTGCGGAAACCATTATTTTGGAAGTTATAGCTATCCAAAGTTTGCGATTTTACGTTTATACACACGCGCGTAACACTACTTTAATGCTGCGCGGGGGAACTCGTGTATGATATATAATAAATATATAATAAACTTATATTACAGGTATGGCTTTTCAACAAGATTGTTTAATTCTGAAGGCTACCCAAGGT
>NW_021776729.1:0-818 GCF_005508785.2 Acyrthosiphon pisum | reverse complement strand
TTTAAAGTTCCAAAAAATGACAAAATATGGAAAAATCACGAAAATTTGCAAGTTATTTCGAGTTAGAAAGTCATAAAAATTTTTTTTTTTTAAATCTAAGATATGAAAATGTAATACAAGATTCCTTTATAAGATTGTCTACCTTTTATCAAACAAAAAATATCTATAAGGAAGTCAAATTAAATTTTTATGATCGTTTGAAATTCAAATTTTTACAACAATGGATATTCACTCGATTTCTCATGTAGCGATTTCCTTATTTTGTTGTAATTCAAAAACGAATAACTGCAGATACATGAAAATTTTACTGAATGTTTATATTAGCATTTCCTATACACCATACAATTTTGAAAATATTTTGACTCTTTTTGAGCTGTTTACGGACATTTTCAGTTTTAAATTTTTTTAGTTTTTTTTTCTATAAATATCAATAAAGTTTTATCTGTTGGGCCAAAAAGTGTATAAATTTAATACAAAGCTCCTGATATATTGTTACAATATCAGTTGAAAAATATTAAAAATACATAGGCACAATTTTTTTTTATAAGCATTTAAAGATCAAATTTTGACAAAATTTATCAAATCTTAATTTGAAAAATTATTTTGTAGTTAAAAATTTATAAAATGTTCAAATTTTGTATCTAAGAATTAAAAATTTAAAACAAGATTCCATGAAGTAATTAATTCTGTTACCAAAAAATCTAAAATATACATTTAAACAGTTTATTTTTATAGTCATTTTAAGTTCAAATTTGGACGAAATTACGTATTAAAAAACCTGGAATAACTATTTTAGTTATTTTGTTGTGATTGTATAA
>NW_021776728.1:3316-4151 GCF_005508785.2 Acyrthosiphon pisum | reverse complement strand
GTACTTTATTCAAAAGATTCCGGCAATATAATGAACTATGACAAAAAATATTTATTCTAAACGGTATAGTTGTCCATAGCAACAATATTTTTAAATCTTTCGTCTCGAGAATAACATAAATATTATAGTTCATCAATTATTATCATTAAAATCAAATTTAAAAATAAAAATTATGCCGATAAATTAAGCAAGTTAAGAATAAGGTTGAGTGTGCTTATAAATTACCGGTTTCTAAACGCGTAATTAAAATACAGCCCAATAAGCTATATAATTCCATATTATATTATGTTAAATTTAAATAAAATTTGGTAACCTTTGTGTTTTGGTACTTATTTGTTTAATATTGGCTAGAATAAATATATTATAGCCGTTGTAAATATCTATATTATGTGCAATATTGTTATGTGCAAACAATCGTAACTGTGGACAAAAAATATATTCGTATACCGCAACAATCGTAACTATTTACCGGTAACCAACGGACCACTCGTCTCTTCTCTTATCTCTTCTCTTATATTATAAAACACGGTTAGTCGCCGTTTTTTTCCGACAGGCGCGACGCAGCAAATAGGGAACCGCCAATGAAAAAATTCCGTCGCCGCGTCCGCGTTATCGCCAATTTTCTTATCATTCCGCAGATTTTTGAGATTTTCGAAAATTTCCCCTTTTCACACGATTTCGACGACTTTCGAGCCTTTTTCGTCACCTTTTATGCTCGATTCGCGTAGCTCGCAATCTCTCGAAACCGCCGGTGTGCGGGTTTATATTCGTGCGCCGTCCGTAACGGTCGCAATGTCCGATCGCAAAATACGCTCCCGGCCGGAGTTTTTTAGCC
>NW_021776728.1:0-840 GCF_005508785.2 Acyrthosiphon pisum | reverse complement strand
TTATGTGTTAAGAATGTGCATGTATTAACGTTTTTTATTAAACATTAATAAACGATTGCAGCAGAGAGTAGTAGTGTTCACACAGATCCTCCTCTGCTGTCGGTTCAAACGGAAAAAAAAAAAAAAAAAAAGTCTTATAGCCATTAGGTATTCATAAAAACATTTATTAACCTCATCGAGTTTTAAAAATGAAAGACCAAAGAATAATTTCAAAAATTTTCCAACTTCAGATTTATTTTTAAAAACTGTAGACAACCCAAGACTTTGAATTTTTCTCCAGATTGATTGTCCTAGGTGAAATCTACAGCCTTTGCGTATAACATCAGGAAAAATATCCGAAACTGCTGAGTGTATATAGCTGTTCAAAGTCGGCATAAATTATATTTGGTGCAAAATTTAAATTCAAATCGTTCATTTTTTCTAAGAAACTATAAAACGCATCTTTATATGTTGATATAGACTTGCCCGTTAGTAGTATATTTAGCACCATGAATAATAAATAATTGATAGAAAAGTTTAGGGCAACTTTTAAATGTGCCATCGATTTATAAAGTTTTACACTCACTTAAAAATTTTAAATTTTTCGTCGTTGAAAATGCTACAATATTTTTTTCAGTTTTATTAATTAGTAAAAAAAATTTCATCCTTATTAGTTTTTATCTCACCCAAATTGGTTAACGTCAAATGCAACTCTTCCAAATTTTTAGGCAATTTTGGAATCATGCTCGACCGAGCATAATGCATATTTTCCCTAATACGGTTTACATCTGTGGTAGTCAATGTATTTACATCTCTTTCACGCAACTCCCGTTGTAGAATTTTGCATGGCTTTTCACATGG
>NW_021776727.1:0-905 GCF_005508785.2 Acyrthosiphon pisum | reverse complement strand
GATTAATTTTTAACACACAAAACTCAAAATTGCAAGCAAATGATTTGGAAAGACGCCTTGAACATGCTAGACTGGAGAACGTGATACAAATTTTCTTTAACATTATATGGGAGAAAAAACAAAATTTCATAATAATGGGCAGGTTCAATCAAATCAAGATAAATTACTTTTGCCTTTGACAGATTTTTAATTGATAATTAATTTTATATATTTAAAATGTGTATCTAAATGTTGAACTATTATTATAATAACTATTTCTTATAAGTAGGGCCAAGATTTTTTTTTTTTTTAATACTTATATTTTTTGTTTAACTTTGATGTTCAAACAATTTTATATTATACCTAATATAAAACTTAACAAAAAAAAAACTAATAAGTTATAAAGACTGAAGTTATGATAAAAGATATATTAAAAGCTTATATTTTATACTAAAAATTAATGATTTTTAAATGATAATTATAATTTAACTCTTAAAAATTAATAAGTTAAATAGTCAAGATTAAAGACATTTACAAAAATATAGATTTTAGAGCAACAATTAATAATTTCTTAAATGTTAAAAATCTCAAGCCCTATTTATATATTGTATTATAGAATTATTAAATATGTACTTTCATTTTTATGATCTTATCTAGGATTTTGGATTATGGTCATTTTTTGATATTTTTTATTAGTTTTGGTCTTACCCGAATTTTGTTATGATTAGCATTATAGAAATTTTGCGGTATTCTACTAAAGATATCAAATATCAATGTGTTCATTATCTTTGATAAGTTAATATTAAATTAAAGTCCATTGTTGGGTTATTTTCTAAGATCGTATATGGTCTATTCACACAAGTTAAAAAAAATCCACATTACAAAAATTAATCAAACTAAGTAAGAATTGAGTGGTGTAAATTAAT
>NW_021776726.1:0-1471 GCF_005508785.2 Acyrthosiphon pisum | reverse complement strand
TTTTCATGACTAACGTGTGAAAACCGGTTAGGCATGTACTGAAGTTCGAATAAAATTAAAAAAAAACTGTATAGAAACTGATGTAAAAGAAAAAAAAAATTGAATATTGTGTTAAACTCTGTTGCAGTGGTGCTGCAGTATTGAGTACCTATACCTACTGTGTTACGGAAAAATGTTTAATCAAAATAAATTGATTTAATTAATGCGTAGGTACCTACGTACAATTATTTAATTCAGTAAAAATTTGAAAAAAATGTATTACTTATATAACCATATCATATTATCATATATAGGTTACTTATTAAAAACAAAAACCGTAAATTGGGTAGGTATATACCTACATTGAGTGAATTAAGTTAAACTTTCGATCACTTTCTTCAGTACCTATCTAAAAATATCTAATCATATAATAAAAAACGTATATGGATATTTTATATTGCTGCATTCCGACACTTGCTCTTGAATAATTTGTTATTTGTCTTATATGTTCGTATTCCTATAGCTTTCGTTTATTTTGATCATTTAATTCTAATCAAATATTTATATATAAACGGCAACCAAACGACACGTCGGGCGGCAGTTTGACAGTTGGACAGTACCTACTCCGCAGCCGGCGATAATGTTTTTGAAAACGCTTTGCGGATGCATTTAATAATAATGTATGATGTACCCGCTACAACTGATGTTGCTTTCTCGTTGACCGACGACTAGACGAACCCATAATCGCAATTTATTACCCACATCACTTATTGCGTTGAAGTGTGATCACCAGTGTATGTAAACAAATTTGTGAGTATATACATAAGCTAATTTTTTTCGATGCCAAAACATTTCTCGTTCCGCTCCAATTATAAAAGTTCACAAAACTTTACATTTTCATAATATAGGTACGTTAGCACGATAATGAAATAAAAATTCAAACGTTTAATCACAAACTACAATATCCATATACGTTTTTTATTATATGATTACATATTTTTAGATAGGTACTGAAGAAAGTGATCGAAAGTTTAACTTAATTCACTCAACGTAGGTATATACCTACCAATTTACGGTTTTTGTTTTTAATAAGTAACCTATATATGATAATATGATATGGTTATATAAGTAATACATTTTTTTCAAATTTTTACTGAATTAAATAATTGTACGTAGGTACGCATTAATTAAATCAATTTATTTTGATTAAACATTTTTCCGTAACACAGTATAGGTACTCAATACTGCAGCACCACTGCAACAGAGTTTAACACAATATTCAATTTTAGATTCTGAGTGGAACGATGAATGTATTGATTTTACAATGATGTGTGTTTTTTTTTTTATTTTTTTTTTTATTTTTTTTATGTTTTTTTGTGTCTGTCATCACCTTTTAGGACAGTAAAGCTGCTTCGATTTTCTTCAACAGTAACTTTTATGATTGGAAAGTGAATTCTAGTTGGTACTTTGGGGGGGTCAAAAGTAAAAATTT
>NW_021776725.1:0-1315 GCF_005508785.2 Acyrthosiphon pisum | reverse complement strand
GTTTTTGACGACACAAAAACTACCCACGATCGAAGGGGACACTCCGATCGTGACCTGTGAGCCGCACCGCGTGAGACCCGAGGGTCAAGTCGGTGGAACTCACAGGTTTTATACACGCATGAGCTAATGAAAGCCCAAGATTTATGGGGGGGAAAACAAGTTGAATTAATAAATAAATAATAACAGAGATTTTCAGGGTAATTACACGAGTGTATTGTACACAAAGATAGGTATAAGTTAATAGAAGTATAACATGGCACATGGCAAATACAAAAAAAAATAAAGATATAACAAGGTGGCGCACATCACATACACGAGGTATATGGTGGCTCATAGCAAATACAAAAAAAAATAGGGAAATAAGTGGAGATAAGTTAATAACGTCATATAGACGCTTTTACATTTTTAATAAAATCACCGGGCACGGTTGACGCCAGAGCAAGGCGGTCTGCGGCCGGCCTGTGCCGTCTAAGCACGTTATTTTAGTGGTGTCACATTTTAATAAAATCACCGGGCACGGTCCACGCCAGAGCAAAGCGGTCTGCGGCCAGCCTGTGCCGTCTAAGCACGTTATTTTAGTGGTGTCATATTAACAATAAAAATTATAATCTGGAGGGAAACTAACGGGGGATGATGTGGGGAAATATATCATAGTTACGACACAGTAGTAGCGGCAGTGTTGATGTTGAGATGAAGTGTTGGTCTTCGATGATGAGGGGTAGGCTGGCGAACGCCACCGGCACACACGCGGCCGGCATGGCCCACCTGGTCGTCGAAGACAGCATCTCACATGATGAACGAAAGAAAAAAAATGTATTCCGCAGCATGGTTGGTATGGCCACCACAGCCCAACGGGTATCGGTTAGCCCATCATGTTGATTGGACGTCGATGGAAATATTGTAAAAACCAAAAAACTGTTGAACGCACGTAGTTGATGCCGGAGCACAGGACAATTGTGTTGCGGACGTGAATTAAGAGCAAAACGTCTTGCTTATTCAGAGGTCAGTAAAAGAAGAACTTTGGTGTTGGTTCATAGCAGCGGGCCATGGGCCGTAACGGTCGTCGTTGTTGAAAACGGTGTGAGGTGGGGTAGAGCAGTGTGTGTTGTTGAGGGGAATTTACAATAATTTGAGGGAATTTCATTACAGACTGCTCTGCCGACGCACACCGATGGACACGACGGACGCGCCCAGCGGCGGCGACCGACAGCAAGCGACGAACGTCAACGACGGGACACTGCAGATGGTGGGGATCGGGGGACAGGTGTTTATATAATATCGGTCGATTCACTGTATCAGTTGCGCGCGGGTGGAT
>NW_021776724.1:0-800 GCF_005508785.2 Acyrthosiphon pisum | reverse complement strand
GGAATTTTTACGCAAAATCTGTTTTCGAGAAAATCGATTTTGGTTTTTGGTGTAACTTTAAAAAAAATGACCGTGGATGCATGAAATTTTGACTGAATGTTTACATTTCCATTTTCTATACACGATAAAATTTTCAAAATATTTTGACTTATTTTGAGCTCTTTACGGACATTGTCAGTTTTCATTTTTTTTTAGTTTTTTTTCTAAAAATATCAATAAAATTTTATTTGTTTATCAAAAAAGCTTGAAAATTTAATAGAAGGCTCCTAGTATATTGTTTCAAAGGCAGATGAAAAATATTAAAAATCGTTAGTCACAGTTTTTTTTTATAAGCATTTAAAGTTCAAAAAATGACAAAATATGGAAAAATCACGAAAATTTGCAAATTATTTCGAGTTAGAAATTCATAAAAATTTTTCTTTTTAAATCTAAGATATGAAAATGTAATACAAGATTCCTTATAAGATTATCTACCTTTATCAAACAAAAAATATCTATAAGAAAGTCAAATTAAATTTTTATGATCGTTTGAAATTCAAATTTTTACAACATTGGATATTCACTCGATTTCTCATGTAGCGATTTCCTTATTTTGTTGTAATTCAAAAACGAATAACTGCAGATACATGAAAATTTTACTGAATGTTTATATTAGCATTTCCTATACACCATACAATTTTGAAAATATTTTGACTCTTTTTGAGCTGTTTACGGACATTGTAAGTTTTCAATTTTTTTAGTTTTTTTTTCTATAAATATCAATAAAGTTTTATCTGTTGGGCCAAAAAGTGTATAAATTA
>NW_021776723.1:0-665 GCF_005508785.2 Acyrthosiphon pisum | reverse complement strand
GGTACTCTGGGGGGTCAACAGTAAAATTTTTCCAATAGTTTTCAAAAGCGCCGTGAAAAACAGAAGCAAAATTACGGAAAAACAGGAATTTTTACGCAAAATCTGTTTTCGAGAAAATCGATTTTGGTTTTTGGTGTAACTTTTAAAAAAACGACCGTAGATATATGAAATTTTGACTGAATGTTTATCTTAGCATTTTCTATACACCATAACATTTTCAAAATATTTTGATTTATTTTGAGCTCTTTCCGGACATTTTCATTTTCCATTTTTTTTTAGTTTTTTTTCTAAAAATATCAATAAAATTTTATTTGTTAGATAAAAAAGCTTGAAAATTTAATAGAAGACTCCTATTATATTGTTTCATAGGCAGATGAAAAATATTAAAAATCGTTAGTCACAGTTTTTTTTTATAAGCATTTAAAGTTCAAAAAATGACAAAATATGGAAAAATCACGAAAATTTGCAAATTATTTCGAGTTAGAAATTCATAAAAATTTTTCTTTTTAAATCTAAGATATGAAAATGTAATACAAGATTCCTTATAAGATTATCTATCTTTATCAAACAAAAAATATCTATAAGAAAGTCAAATTAAATTTTTATGATCGTTTGAAATTCAAATTTTTACAACATTGGATATTCACTCGATTTCTCATGTAGCG
>NW_021776722.1:0-850 GCF_005508785.2 Acyrthosiphon pisum | reverse complement strand
GAAACAATATACTAGGAGCTTCTATTAAATTTTCAAGCTTTTTTATCCAACAAATAAAATTTTATTGATATTTTTAGAAAAAAAACTAAAAAAAAATGGAAAATGAAAATGTCCGTAAAGAGCTCAAAATAAATCAAAATATTTTCAAAATTTTACCGTGTATAGAAAATGCAAATATAAACAACCTGTGAAAATTTCATATATCTACGGTCATTTGTTTTAGAGTTACACCAAAAACCAAAATCGATTTTGTTAAAAATCGATTTTGCGTAAAAATGCCCGTTTTTCCTTAATTTTTCTTTTGTTTTTCACGTCGCTTTTGAAAACTACTGGGAAATTTTTACTTTTGACCCCCCAAAGTACCAACTAGATTCACTTTCCTATCAGAAAAGGTACTGTTGAAGAAAATCCAAGCACTTTTACTGTCCTAAAACGTGATGACAGACACAAAAAAAAATAAAAAAAAAAATAAAAAAAAAAATAAAAAAAAAAACACACATCATTGTAAAATCAATACATTCATCGTTCCACTCAGAATCTAAAAAATACGTAAGTTCTTAATATAGGTATTTATAGGTGATAGCTAAATTAAATTCATAACTAAATAAATAATATCTAACATTTTAAAAAGTTTGATGTATTTTTATTGTTTAATATTTTAATTACCCAAATTGTGTAGAATGACAGAGTATTATTGATCATTGTAAGAATAATTGGATGGTTTCTCATTTGTATCAATGACGCTAATCCGGTGATTAGTAATATGAGTATCTGTAAAAAAGAAATGTAAATTTAATAATTTTATTAAAAAACGTCTGTTACGTTTACATAATAACTATAGGAAAAACAT
>NW_021776721.1:0-782 GCF_005508785.2 Acyrthosiphon pisum | reverse complement strand
CAGATAAAACTTTATTGATATTTATAGAAAAAAAAACTAAAAAAATTTAAAACTTACAATGTCCGTAAACAGCTCAAAAAGAGTCAAATTATTTTAAAAATTTTATCGTATATATAAAATGCTAATATAAACATTCAGTGAAATTTTAAAGTTTCTACAGTCACTCGTTTTTTAATTACAACAAAATAAGAAAATCGTTACGTAAGAAATCGAGTGAATATCAAATGTTGTAAAAATATGAATTTCAAACGCCCATAAAAATTTAATTTGAGTTTCTTATAGACATTTTTTTTTTGGTAAAGGTAGATTATCCTATAAGGAATCTTGTATTACATTTTAAAATCTTAGATTTAAAAAGAAAAATTTTTATGAATTTCTAACTCGAAATAATTTGCAAATTTTCGTGATTTTTCCATATTTTGTCATTTTTTGAACTTTAAATGCTTAAAAAAAAAAACTGTGACTAACGATTTTTAATATTTTTCATTTGCCTTTAAAACAATATACTAGGAGCCTTCTATTAAATTTTCAAGCTTTTTTATCCAACAAATAAAATTTTATTGATATTTTTAGAAAAAAAACTAAAAAAAAATGGAAAATAAAAATGTCCGTAAAGAGCTCAAAATACATCAAAATATTTTGAAAATGTTATGGTGTATAGAAGATGCTAAGATAAACATTCAGTCAAAATTTCATGTATCTACGGTAATTTTTTTTAAAGTTACACCAAAAACCAAATATACAATTTTATGAAAAATCGATTTTGCGTAAAAATTCCCGTT
>NW_021776720.1:0-814 GCF_005508785.2 Acyrthosiphon pisum | reverse complement strand
GAAATAACATGATATTCCAAACGGAAGTCGAAAAATTATAACATTAATATCTAACATTTAAATAGTTCTACGCATTTAAAATAAACCTATAGGCCTATAATCAATTTGATTAATGTGGTGGGTGGGACACGCATGAAGTTAGCCCCTCATTGAGAAAATAGTTTCAACTTATAAACGATGAAGTTACACAAACTCTAAAAAATCAGGTCGCAAATCATTTGGAAAATTTGTTATGAAGTGGAGAGGCTATAACTAAATACGTCATAATTACGTATTCATTCCAGTGTAAATATTATCATGATTGCAAATACTATAGTAGGTACTTGTCAGGCAACCAAACGCTAAATCGTACGCCACGCAATGTTTGGCGACTGGCGAGTAGGTTCCACGCCAGTATTTTATGTCATAATAAATTATTATAATTACAGGGATTAAAACCGATATTCGATACTGATTTTGAATACCGGTTAAAACCGTTAAAAACCGAAACCGAAACCGAAATTGGAAAAAATCGATACCGGTATCCGAAACCGAAACCGAAATCGAAAAAAGTCAATACCGGTATCCGAAACCGAAACCGAAATCGAAAAAAGTCAATACCGGTATCCGAAACCGAAACCGAAATCGGAAAAAATCGATACCGGTATCCGAAACCGAAACCGAAATCGGAAAAAATCAAAACCGGTATCCGAAACCGAAACCGAAACCGGAAAAAAATTTTTCAGTTTCAAGCCCTGTAAAACAACAATTGTAGATGTATAAATGATTAATCTGAAATCAAAAATAAGTTTAAACTTAATGACATATTGTATCA
>NW_021776719.1:0-1987 GCF_005508785.2 Acyrthosiphon pisum | reverse complement strand
CAAAATTGGTTTTATGTTCATAAAGTATTAATGTAGGAACTCAAGACTTTACCTACTCAGGATAGTGGCGGTTATAAGGGGGGGGACAGGTGGATCGTCCCCCACCCTGGTCTGTGTTTTTTTATAATAATTTATTGAAAGAAGTATTAATCATGATACTAATTTTTTGTATTTCTAATTTATAGAAATAGTATCAGCAATTTGTAAAGTTGTCTTGTTCAATATATTACGGTATATTTTTAAATAATTGTAGTACCTACATTTTATTAAATATGTCCTATGATTTTTGTCATTTCCGCCCCCTCCTTAAAAGTGAGTTATAACCGCCACTGAGTCTCAGGAACTTAAACTATCATGGTCTACACTCAATACAATTTCAAAATATTTAAAGTAATTTTAAGCTATTTTAAAATATACATCTTTATTTTTATAAATTAGTTACAAAATTACTGGTTACATTATTTTTCATTAAAACAACCATATTTTTACTAAGGAAAAAATATATATAATAGAAAAATACTATAGCATGTAATTGAATTATAATACAAACATTAAATGATTATAAATGTCAATAAAAAAATGTTCACTTGTCAAAAGGCTTGAAAACAAAATTCCTTGTAAGTTGTTATTATAGCTATTTTTGCATCATACCAGTGGCGCCGAACTATATTTTAAAAGGGGGGGCAAGTAAAAAGTTATACGGACCACCACCTCCGTTTACGCTTGCTTTAGTGCTGCATATGTATACATTAATAGCTTATTACGAACATAATTCATAAGTAGTTTGCTGGGGCACCCACGGACCCCCACGACCCCACCCACTGAAAAAAAGGGGGGGGGCGGTCGCCCCTCTTGGGTTATAGGTTCGGCGCCACTGCATCATACACAACATTTTTTTAAGCATTAATGTTAAAATTTGGATTAAATTAGATAGCTAAATGAAAAATAACAATTTAGTTATTTTATTGTAATTTAAAAATATTATTCATGGGTAATTTTAAGAAACTTTTAAGTACCGATATAAATAGGATTGTATTTTACACACACAATGGCAATATAATTAATAACAATTAATTTAACCTATGCTGTATATTCAGAACTTGTATTTAGTATTGTTTTGTTTTTAGTTATGTTACACTAGTAAGTCTAAGTATTAATATAAAAAAAAAAATCACCCAACATCCAACCACCCGCAAAATGTTTTATGTGTTGCTTCAGCAGCACATATACCACCATAGGATAGCCGCCACTGGTATTACTTATTACCTACATAGTTTTTTTCCGACTGTCTTTAATTCTAATTAATGAAAATTGGAAAGGTCCAGATACGTACAGGGGGTGTTCTGCCCAGTGGGAATAAGGGGTACATGTAATCATTATTATTTTAGTTTAGTTTAAAGCTTAAAATTTATATGGTTCAGCCAGGCTGTAGGCTATTCTCACTGTCCCACCTGGCCTGTCCGCCTCTGTTTATAGCTATAGCCTATAGGTAGTATAAAAACTGCTGTCCTCAGTTTTTTGTTTTAACTTGTTTTAAACATTATACTAATTATTTTTTTATTATTATTATTACTGTTATCAAATGTTACATGTTATCATACATTTCCAATAATAATTAATGATAATAATAAATGATAAACGGCATAATGACGTCATGGACAGTGAGACATTTTTCCTGCTATGATCCATTCGTCCAATATGTGTGTATTATATTTGATTGTCGTCATAATATGTAAAAATATATCTTATGTTATCACTATCCGAAGCGTGTGATCTATTATTCATATTATTAAAACACATAACCTTAGGGACCAGTAAACATAGTGGTGGATGATATACCCACCAGCTTTAAGGAAATCTTATAGGTACTATCGCCAAACGAATATTATTGTACCGGGATGACCGTATTGTTATATCGTAGCAGTTATTACTATATAAAACCACTGCAGTGCATGCATCGTGCGACGAAACAGTATTTTTTTTTATT
>NW_021776718.1:0-5492 GCF_005508785.2 Acyrthosiphon pisum | reverse complement strand
GTGTGTGTGTGTGTGTGTGTGTGTGTGTATGTGGATACGTTTTCTGCGTCGAAATTAAAATGCCACTACTGCAGCCGACTCGTTTGTCACAAGGCAAAAGCCACGTTTCGACACACGACGGCGGGGCCACCGAACGGTCCAAAGTATAAACGAAACGTTATTTGTAGATGTTCAAAACCGTATTCGTTTCCTTTACACGTGTTTAAGATCATCATCATCATTTCCATCATCATTTTCGTCTATAAACCTTTAGGGACGAATGTTAAGTGACAGAAAATTTACTATAAGAGTACAATAATTGTATATTATTAATGGTTTTAAATAAAAATAAATACGAAACAAATTTTAAGTCTGGACTTCAATTTTTGCTTAACCTAGATAAGCAATGGAATTGGTATAATATAATTATACATCAATCAACTTGTAAACATGGTATTAATATTAAGTATTACATTAAAATTTAAAATAATAGTATTTTAAAATGATAGGGACAATTTATTACCTGCAACAGTGATGCCCATAGATTGCCTATCCATGACGCCGAGCAACATCATAATTATATAATCAATCTAATACTATAATACACAAAGGTAATGTCAGATGATACATTATTGTTATATTATAATATTATGTACAGTATTGTGTAATCGCATCATAATCTATGAGTGGTTCACCGTTATTAAATCGGAAATGTGAATTTCAAACGAGACAATTTGTATACGAGTCCACCACTGTCTGCCAGAATGATTAAATCTAAATGGACGTGCGAGTTCTAATGTAATATTATTATTACAACATCGATAATTAATGTTATAATTTAATTTTTGGACACAAATCCGCATATTCGTTCTCAATATACTACAATAATATTCAACTGAAATGTCATACATAACAAAATAATTGATTTTATTCCTAGATGAAAATAGGTTTACGGGATAGACTACACTATCGTCCTACACGCGAGTTGGAGACGCATTCAGGTTATTAAAACACCCTGCCCCCCTGCACCCTCCACTAAATACGATTTTTTAAACATACAATTTTCCATTTTTGTTTTACACGTTATTCCATACTTAAACAAACGCATACTAAAATACATTCAATAGACAACACGGCAATTAAACGCTTTTTTGGCAGTTGTTTATTTGCAAAAACGTATATTAAAACACCCAACATTGAGTACATTCATTTGTAAGAATTTACAATTTTAAAAATCAACCGGGATTAAGTACCAAGTGAGATTACAGATTGTGTTGACGATAATATGTAAATATTTGATCTAATCTGGCTTCAATAATTTGTGTAAAAACGGCGATACAAAAAAACACCAACTCGCTCACGCCTTTAAATACATCTCCAACAAGAGGGTCATTCGATTTCTCCGATCCAGTCTGGAAAGCCACAGTAAGACACTCTGTGTGTACAAAAGTTTGAGAAAAACTACAAGCTATACTATGCAGGTGAATAGTAGTCGTCGGATATGCCACATTTTTCCCGACACTCACGTACACGATTTTCGTTTTAACACGTCACACAAGCCGTACGACTATGTCGACGACCTCTAAACACGGAGAATCGCATATTATATATATATATATATGTGTATATTTATAGTGTAGTCGGTTCAAGCGAAAACCGATTGACACGGCATTGGTGACTGGGACGAAAAGAGTTGGATGGAGAGAGAGAGAGAGAGAGAGTGAGAGAGAAAGAGTGAGAATGGAAATCTCGGTCGACAAGCGGGCTCGTTACCGCGACGAAGCGCACGCGAATAAAAGTGGTCTTGATTGAGTGGTACCGCCGTCGACTTAAACGAACCGTGTTAAAAAGTTTACGGACGTGGTGGTATAGGGGTTACCGTGTCTGGTGGTGGTGGAGGGATGGGAGAGAGCGTAGTTGTGTATATGAAGGAGAGGGTAAGAGCGTACGCGCTCGTAGAGAGATAGGTAGAGAAAAACGCAATACGTGGTTCGTTTATATTAAATTATTATTATTATTATTTAAATATGCATAAAGTGCTTTGCAACCACCACTCGTATAAAAAATAAATACGCATCTGGATAAATATATGTATGAATATACCTATACTTAATGTCATATCGAAATTGAATCCACGATGGAAAATAATAACAAGAAGTATAGTTTATTTTATTATGAGATTTTACTTAAAAATGATCTCAAATGATCAATCATGTTTGTATATTGCTGTGACAACATGGGTTAGATGTATTAATGAAAATATAATTCATGGTAAAAAATATTTAACGATCGATTGATTTTTATTTGTTTTGTATTTCCAAACGATAAAGAAATCAAACTGCTTAATTGTTTACAGTAAAGATGAAAGTGCACATTTGAAAAAATAAGGTTGTATCGCCACATAACCAGTGTTGGGAATTATCTAGATAAAATTATTTCTTTAATTATCTTATCTAAATAAAAATAATTAAATCATCTAGGTAATTATCTCATCTAGATAAATGTAATGTTTATCTGTGGTAATTTATCTAGATAAATAATATAATTATAAGAACATTTTTAAATACTGAAATAGCCAATAATTTATGAGAATCGAGTAGTGATTCCAAATACCAATATTATTATAGTTAAAAAAAAGGTGGGTAAGTGGATGTTGCTCTGCTGTACAGTAGGTTACAAGTGGGTCACTGTATAATGGATAGTATTAAATTTGAATGCAATGATATATCATTGTACAAGAAAAACGATTCTGAGCGGAGACGGTATGTCAGTCAAGGTATAAGACATATTATATACTTGTCTATGCGGTATTAAAAAAAAATTGACCTATAATAAATTCCAAATTAATCATATCACTATATCCATTAGGTACTTATAACGCGTTATACATCAACAACAAACGGTGATACTATCATAGATATATAATAATATACTTTGGAAGTTTCCTAGCTGAGTACCCACGAATAATATTATACTATCACAAAAAAATAACGAAAATAGTTATTCTAGGTTTATTAATATATTATTTCGTCCACATTTAAACTTAAAATGACTTTTATTTTTATAATAACCTGTGCTTATGTATTTTTTAGATTTTTTGGTAACAGAATTAACTACTTACGTGGAATCTTGTTTTAAATTTTCAATCCTTAGATATAAAAGTTGAACATTTTATGAATTTTTAACTACAAAATTATTATTCAATTTTAAATTTGATAAATTTGATAAAAATTCGATCTTTAAATTCTTATAAAAAAAATTGTGCCTATGTATTTTTAATATTTTTCAACTAATATTTTAACAATACATCAAGAACCTTGTATTACATTTTTACACTTTTTGGCCCAACAGATAAATTTTAAATGATATTTATAGAAAAAAAAACTAAAAAAATTGAAAAACTGAGAATGTCCGTAAACAGCTCAAAAAGAGTCAAATTATTTTCAAAATCTTATCGTCTATAGGAAATGCTAATATAAACATTCAGTGAAATTTTCAAGTATCTACAGTCATGGATGCATTTTCATGAAAATCTATTTTGCGTAAAAATTCCCGTTTTTTCTTACATTTTTACTGTCCAAAAAGGTGATGACAGACACAAAAATAAAAAAAAAAAATAAAAAACACACATCATTGTAAAATCAATATATTCATCGCTCCGCTCAGAATCTAAAAAAGAAATATTTACTGAAATATTGTCAGTTTTATTTTGTTATTTTATTTTTTTCAAGTTGCATTAAAAATTAAAATTGTATACTATTTTAGTTGAAAAATAACATTAGGGATTTATTAATTAATAAATATTACCTAATTAGTAATTACTAATAAATTACATTATTTATAATATAATTTAAAAACAAATTATCTATTTTTTTTTATAATGATAAATGTATGTGTATTTTTATCTTTATCTAGATAAAAAAAAAAATGATGTTATATTTTATCTTATCCAGATGATATTTTGGTTATCTTTTCCCAACACTGCACATAACACTCTTTCAATGATATAGCAAATCTTAAAGATGACCAAAAAATTCCTAAATTATAAATTATTGTAATACATATTCATTAGTAAAGAAAAACAATAGGGGTTATCACGCTGTGTAATAATGACAACGATCAGAGCCCAAATATTCGCTGCGATTGAATCCGAAACACACTGTATACTTACGCTGTGGGGACCGAATGTAGTGTAAATGAACAGCCTAAACTATGGTAAGGCCATGATGGATGTGCAATATATTTTCCTCTTCATCTGAAAACGACGTGAATTGTACCTGTACGATGGAAGCCTATACCGAAATATCGTACAAGTTTAAAACATTATTATAATAATTATGTATTGAACGTAATATTATTATATATCACCGCCAACCATTAATACAATTGCAGTGTTTTTGCATTAAATTTTGCGTTTCAATAATTATATTATATTTTTACTCGTTAGTTGAATCCTCCAAATCACCTCCGAGGGGAGGCAGTGTGTGTGCGTGAGAGAGAGAAAGAGTGAGAGAGAGATTTAATACGGAAAATAATATAATAAACGTAATGTAAGCTGGTGCGAACATCCTGGGGCGAACATCGACAGACGAAGACGATAATCGACTTAGAAATAATTCACAAACCAGAAATGAAATAAATACGTTCAAAAGCGTGTATCACTTCGCATGCGTCTACTCGCATACCTACCTTATAACGGACTTATGGCAAAAGACCGGATTATCGTGCAAATCACAATTGCTTTTTTTTTTATCGCCTGTACCAAATCCTACGGAAACAAGTTTTAAATCCGAATCAATTGAAGCAGATTAATTCAAACAAAGTGGTTTTTCAATGGAAATGCATATTATAAAATGTACTTCATCAAAAAATGCGCTTTTTATACCTATCACTATAGTCTATAATAGGCGTTATAACCATTATATTAATATAACATATAATATTAAGTCGTACCTACGCCTGTCGTTTCTGTTATTTTATCATTGTTTTTGCATAATATAACATACAACTTTCTGTGTAATAAAGATAACGAAGATGTGACAATCATAGGTTTTAAAATCTACCAGCCATGACCGAGTGGGGGGTAAAGACTTTGCGATCTTCGCGATAATAAATTTTAGTAAAATATCTAAAATTTGATCCAATTTTATATGCTTTATAATACCATGAACATAATACGTACACACGCATGTATATTTTATTGATGGAAATATAATTTAAAATAACTATGCTGAAAAGAATATAACTGTTATTCTCAAACACAATTTACAACATAGGCAGATACCTACCTATAAAATTAATGACATTTTGCACGTTTCGCATATTATTCGGGTTTTCACTTGCATCTTTTCCGTTTGAACTCCCGATCTTTGGTCATATAACCGTCATCCGCTGGAAGTAACCATAAAAGTTTTTTAGACTAACAGATTTAGTTGATCAACCGAATCTAGTCGTATACCTAACTTACCACGGACGACGGTTCTATCGCTTTTACATGCCCGTATCGAACGGAT
>NW_021776717.1:10468-11653 GCF_005508785.2 Acyrthosiphon pisum | reverse complement strand
ATGTTTAAATACGTTATAGAAACAATAATAATTTTAGGTTTTTATATTAAAAGATGGTGTGTAATCTGAATATAATGAATTTAATGATAAGAAAACGATAGATGAGAACCAAATTTAGGTATCATTTAATAAAAGTATAATATTAGTGAAACCCAATTGCGGTTCTCAGAGCATTGTAAAAAAATTCAGCGAGAACCATAGTTTGGAATCATTGGAAAAAACTATAAAAATCCACATGGAACTCAACCTGTCTTAAATGATAAAATGGTAAGGACAAAGGAGTGAGAAAGCCCAGTGAATAGCCATATTATACATAATATGTATTTGTTTGATAGCATTATTGCACTGTTAATTTGATATTACCTATATAACTTTTAAACTCGTGGTAAAATGTAAGTAGGTACACATCAAAAGTTGTGTTCCACATCTCCAGTGAAAATGCAGTCTTAATTATTAAAAAAGGTGGGTAAGTCGTGGATGTCGCTCTGCTGTACAGTAGGTTACAAGTGGGTTACTGTAATGGATGGAATTAAATTTGAATCCAATGATATTATATCATTGTATACGAAAAACGATTCTGAACGGAGATGATTTGTCAGTCTAGGATATATTATTTTTTAAAGAAAAACTTATGGAGAACCTTGTACCAAATTTTAAAAACTTAGTTATAAAAGAAAAAATTTTTACGATTTTTCAACCACTAAATTACTTGCAAATTTTCGCAATTTTGACATATTTCGTATAAATTTGAACTTTAAATGCTTATAAATAAAAATTGTGACAATGTATTCCTTTTATTTTGCAACTGCTATTGTAAAAATATGTTAGGAGCCTTGTATTAAATTTCCAAATCTTAGAATTAAAAAGAAAAACTTTTATGAATTTCTGTCTAAGATAATTTGAACATTGCCGTAATTTTTACGTATTTAGTCAAAATTTGAACTTTAAATGCTTATAAAAAAAAAATCGTGACTATATATTTCTTTTATTTTTCAATTGCTATTGTAAAAATATATTATGAGCCTTGTATTAAATTTTGAAATCTTAGATATAAAAGGAAAATTTTTTATGAATTTCTAGCATAAAATAATTTACGAATTTTCGTGATTTTTACATAATATGTTGTCAAAATTTGAACTTTAAATGCTTATAAATAAAAATTGTGACAATGTATTCCTTTTATTT
>NW_021776717.1:0-8911 GCF_005508785.2 Acyrthosiphon pisum | reverse complement strand
TCATCACTCGTCAGAATCTAAAAATAACCGAAAAACCCCGATGGCACTTTTTTTCTCAAAAAATCAAAATTGACATGGAAAATTAGTGTACGTTGTACCTAGTCAGTTGAATGAATCATTCCGTTTATTTTATATAATATTCTTTGTAATATACATCACACGCCGTATAATTTAACGGATAATTGAGCGCCGGAACGATGAGACCGGGAAAAGTTATTATTATACCCGAGATCCAGACATAACCTGTACCTATAACATACACCATACGATAAATGATATGCTATAATATGTACGTAGATGTTCATTATTTCTGTCATAATCATAGTTCATAGCAGACAATGACCAGGACTTGTCGCTGGGACCTAACCATGGGCTAAATTTAGATAGATATTTCAATAACAATTTTCTAAATCAAACGCAATGTATAGATATGCATCTAATAGATGTAAGACAAGGTTAAGTAACAATTCAAAAAAATAATTGATATGTCCATATATAGGTACTAACATTTTTAGCTAAAACGTTTGAGTAAATAATTATTATTTATAACTATAATGACCTTTGTAACCCAACTTACAACTTTATCAGTAGGCAAATAATACATAATATTATGGAAAGATTCTTTTTAAACGAATACATTGTCCATAACATCATCTCGGCGACTGGTTTTTAGTTGTCATAAAATTTTTCCATTCACAGCTTTTTTTTTTTTTTATCAATGCAATGTCTTGAATTTCCTAATATAATTTTTTTACTAACGATAATATCTACCTGCACGATATTAACAAGTTTAAAATCCAGGAGCAGAATAATTTTATGAATTTATAACGATGACGTGTAATGGTTTTTCATATTTATAAATGTGTAGGCACGCGTATAAAAAGTTTAGAGTCGCGAAGCGATCGGGGTGGATGTCCTCACCCTAACCACCCCAAAACCGTGCTTATATTATGCAATTTAAATGGTTATTAAGCGAGCAACAACCAATTATTATGATAAATTTAGTTTTTTTCATTATTATATTATAGTCTCAACGTTTTCATAATAAAATATATTCACCGCTTCAGGATAGATTAAAAATATGGGTCGTCATTTTTTTTTTTTTTTGGTTTATGAGAAAACCCGGGAGCTCCGACCGACCGGGAAAAAATGAACGAAATATAAAATACAGCGTTCGGTGTATTTCGGTTAAAGTGTAATAACTTCGTGAGAAAATTGGTTTAGGTGCACCTCGTCCGTTCGGGATGATAAACAAAAAAATGTAAACATCGCAGATTTGTCACACGGTCAAGTGAGTGCAGGTTCCGCGGAAACAGATTTCGAAAAGTCGTTGTAAAAATCGCACTGGAGTACCTACTCTATTTCATCGCTCAATTTTCCAGGGACAAGATTTGGGTCAATAAGACTATATATATATGACTATCGTAGTTTTCTCTATAGATGAAATACCAAAAAATCACTTGATGATTGGATCACGGAGATAAGCTGTGACAAAAATACCCATTCCAGTCACCCATGTTTCTTTTTTTAGTAATTTTTTTGCTTTGCGTTCCCTGACTTCTCAACGTGATGTATACATTGCGTATCACATTGCATTCTGTTTAAAATGTCAATGAAACTAAATGTGTTTCAGTGTGATGAATTTATTGAATGTATTGTTTAAATGTTTATGAAATTATGCAAAATCATTTGTTGTGCACATCGTATGAGGATACAAATTCGACCCATATTTGTGGTTGAAACGTCTGTGTCTTTGGTTTAATACGTTTAAAATATGTAGTCAGTAAATAATTGTATTACCACATTACCTTGTGGTTGTAATAATGTCATTATATTGTATGCAAACCAATCTTCAATCATATCAACACTTTAAAAAAAAATAAAGTTAAAAAAAATTCTTATATGAGTATTGTTGTTTTTGTAAGCATTGTATTTTTCTGTACCAACTTTTACCAAAGTGAAATCTGCACACTTTCACTTCAATAGAAGGATTATTTAGAAATTAGAAGATTGTTACCAATCTATAACTATTGCACAGCCGACCGGAAATCGGAATATCCCGAGCCGCAATTTACGTATACATTTCAAATATACCCGGGACACAATTTATATATGTCTTAAAAGTAAACGAGACTCAATTTACTTAGCACAAAGTGAGTTTCATAAGTTATAACCGATTGTATCTTACAAAAGTGAAGGGGGGTAAAAAACAAACAAAAATTTTAATTATTTACCTATTAACTTTATTTTGTAAATTTTACATAGTATTAGATAAATACAATACATATTACATATACAATAATAATTGTGATACCTAAATAAGAAATGCAATAAAATTTGTTGTGCATATTATATAGTATAGAGATGGTCATGGTCATAAAAACTAGTACCTAATAAGTAATAACCAACACAAAAGTTTATTTTCAACGATTTTTCTTACGAAATTTGATACCGAAGTGATGGGTCTTATAATTGATTTTTTTTCAGGTGATTTTGAGTATAACAAGCAACTGGACCTGTTATATTAGTGAGTCTTATAAGCGGTGTCCACTTTATAATATGACCATGAATTTTTTGGGGGGGGGGGGGCGCAATGTACATACTCCATTATAATCCATTCGATGTACTTATCGTACCAACGTTCCCTAACCGAATTTACGACAGTATTTAAAACCACAATTGTATATATACCTAACCTAGGTACGTATTTTCGTAAGTATCATCGATTAATTTTATTGATAAATAAAAAAAAAAAATCGTTATCCAGATTAAAAGAAATCTGACGTACGAATACGTGTGGTCGTATTTATTAACCTATGCATATATAGAGTGACTCAACAATTAGTTTCACCTTCCTTTTGTGCCTTAATAGTTTATATTTTGTTCAAACCGTTTTATTTATGTATTTATAGAGTATAATAGATTAAAATTTTTAATGGCATTTAAAAAGAATCCTATTACAAACTTTAAATGAGAAACTATTTTTTTTACTGTAAATTGATAATTAGAAGATGTTTTTAAAAATGTTGATGCATCTAAATGAAAATTCTAAAAATTAGTTTCTGAGTTATTTAACTTTATGTGCTAAGGATAATGGGCTGTAGTAATGGTTTTGCATAAAATCCAAAGTGTATGTAACAATTAGCCATGCACTTTTATGCTCGGACAGTTTTAAGAAATTGTAAAATTGTAAAATATTAATATTAACCACAAAATTTTTCAAGTCATCGTGGCAATGATCTCCGTACTTTTATCATGGACCATTATCCTTAGGGTTTTAAGCGTTTAACATCTCAAGAACTACTACGCGTTAGAATTTCAATTTATATATTATATACACGCAAACTTGGTATCAGGGCAATGAGTGTGGGTGCGTGAATGGTTATTAACGATTATAGTTCAAAACTATTATCAATATTATATAAGTGAACATGACATCAACGATTCTGGAGAAAAACGGCAAACACGGTATCATGATGGTAACTACCGGTTAAACTGTACACCCTATATATACACGTAAAATATATATGCGTATAACGGTTCTAAAAACAACGCAGACAATACTATACATCTATCTGTATAATATTATTAAATACCTATGATATATGTTTACCCACGTTGTACCTCGTGCACATATACACGATACCCATTAACTATATATATATATAATATAAGGTAACACACACACACCCACGAATGTAGACAGTTCATCGCAAGTATAATATGTATATTAATAGATTTATTTACGGAATATATTTCAGGGAGAGATCGTTTGACGAAAACGTTTTGGACGGTCTCTGTGCGTATCGCCTTTGATGTCTCTGTGTCTGGCGTCTATTATCTACATATACTACACGATATCATGTATATATATAATATACTAACATCACAGAACCTATATTTATAAATATGTATATTATTTTTTACATCATATATAATATGTATTATGTATATGATATATAATGATGAACACGGATGAACCGTTTCCTTATTCGCGATAAGTAGACACGAACAGGGTTGGCTCGGAGGGGGGCGAGGTACCTTCAATATAGGCACGTGTCCATATTATTATATCGTATACAGTAGTATACGTTTGTAAGTTCACAGCTAGCTTTTCCATGGTTACTAAAATATTTCAAGGTGGAATGTTCCACTCAGAGGACATCGATTTACCGTGTTACACACTACGGAGATTGTTTCAGTTTTATAATGTTAGGTTTGTTGAAAAAAAATGTTGGTGTGTAGGTACACTCAAAACCGGGTTTGTTCCTTACTCGAAAAGATTTACCGTGTACACACCAAATTTTTTTTTTTATTATAGAACTGAAACAACATCAACTGTAATTTTAAATATTTTAAATATTTTCTGCAAGCAGAGAATTCTTGAACAAAAGAAAATGTTAAAATCTCCTTGTAAAATGGTTTATAGTAAATATTTTTGTATAAGGGGCAAATAGGTGGACAACGAGTGTGTAATCTCCGTAATGTGTAAAAACGGTAAATCAGTGTTCTCGGAGGGGAACATTACCTCTTGAAAAATTTTAGTTGCCCTGGAAAAGCTGGATGTGAACATACAAATGTATACTATACTGTATACCGTACGAGAAGTTTGAATTTATTTTTATTTAGACACAATAATGGACTGATTAGTAATTTTCATAAAAAATATTATCTCTATTATTCGAGGCGCTTTATTGATATTTGCATTATTTTGAAGCAGTTATATTTTCAACTAATGATTTCGAGTCCTGAACATTATAAATTGTGGAATTTCACATAGGTACAAATATTTTACATTGAAACAATATGAATATTGGAAAAAAACAGATGTTTTGTGTCTTTACTTATAAGTTTGAAAAAGGCCAATTCAATGCTATACTCGGGCCCACGAGAGAAGTAACCCGTTTCGCGCATGCTGACTGACGGAATTTCCCCCACTTAGTGCCTTTCACTGTATGTCAAATACGTGGAGATGAGCGAATTCGGACGAGATTTGGTCGGGACACGGGTTACTTCTCTCGTGGGCCGGAGTATACCTTAGAACACGAATTTGGTGCTGCTGACTGAAAATGTTGTCAAAACGTATAAAAAATAAAATAATTAGGTAGGTAATCCAATCGAACATTAAATTAAACGAATTACTTTGTTATTTATTTAAGCGGTAAACAATATTTAAAAAAAATATATTTAATACTAACTTTTGTGTAAAAAAATAATAATGATGAACATTTTATTTGAGATCAATGCAGAATGGGTTATTGTCATTCATTTTTAATAAATTCTGTACAAAAATAATCGTTCAGAAAAATACCCATCACGGTCATAGTCAGACATGGTGCTATTCGTGATTGTATATCGTGCGTCACACATTTATTTTTGGCAACTTTTTTAAAAGGCCAAAAATAAGATTGTGATTGGGACTGGTTTTGGTTAATCTGATCCAGCCCTGGGAAATAATAATAATGTACTCAATGTTATGACAAACTTTTTTGAAAAGAGGTAATTTGAATTGTTGAGTCTTCGCATATCCCGTTATAATAATACACAAATAAATGGTATTCTTGCATTTACCTTGTCTGTGCTAGTTAATATTATAATAATACCTTTAAATACCGAAATATTTTACATCATTTTTCTTGTACAAAATTAAATTTTAAAAAGTCATATCCTTTTCCTCTATATACCTATTATACTTTTATTGTGTTTTACAAAAATTTCCATATCATAAAATGATTTTTCTAAAAAATTAAAAATTAAATTTCCGTAATATTATTAATATCATACATAGATTATATTAAGTACCTAAATGTTACTAACCACCTATGTGATAAAGCAATGCAAGCATGTATTCTCGTGTGGTATGCTACCTACCTATGCTTACCAAAAAGTTTATGATTGTTTACCATTTTTAAATACTGATTAATAACAACTTATTAAGCTAAAATATACTTAATATATTGCTAATGATCTTCATTGTTAAGTATTTTAACACGTAACTAGTTACCTATATATTGTTATACTGTGTTTACGTCATCACGGACAACTTCAAATAAATTGTCGTGTTGTGTTTCAATGGACCGTTACAATTCCTCTTTTAGTTAGCAGTAGAACAAATATGTTGCCTGACATAGAGAGATGGAAGGACATATCACAGGATAATATAATTTAATACCTAAAAGTAAGTTATTGTGGGTGTTGGTATATATTTAACCGTAATTTACCAGATATTTACTAGTATATTAGAACTATTGTAGTATTATATTATGACCATTCTAATAATATGTTGTTTATCTTAATAACTCAAGTCACAGGCAAAGCCACAAATAGAGTTGAAATTATGAGGGGGGGGGGATAAATCGTTTCAGAAGTAGCTAAGCCCCGATATCCCCCTCTAGTTGTGCCACTGGTCATAGGTGATTTCTTGTAGTAAAATTAAAAATACAAATATAACATAAAATATTATATTATAAGAGTAGGTATGTCTTCCGGTAGGTAGCATACCACACAAGTACCCATGTTTGCAATTTGTATTACTTTATCACATATTTATTGTTACCTATAGTAATTAACTTAGCGTGTATGAAATATTAAGAATCACACGGAATAAAAATATTGAAAATACGAATTATTATTTCAACAATAAATTAAACAGTTTTTTCTGATGAAAAATCGATAAACAAAGAAAAAAGACCATAGTAGAGATATGACACCCTCCTCTCACCCCAACGGCGATAATACCACTGTTATAAATACGGATCGGTCCACCGACGATGTTGGTGATGGATCGTTGGTGAAAAATAATACGCGATCGCAATAATTTCATCAGCTCATTCGTTAGAACACATATTTTATATCTGTACAGTGTACATGGTACACCGCTACTGTTGAATTTTGTGAAAATCGATTTCGATTTCATAAGTCCTGTTAATCTCGTATAATCAATTTTGGAAATCTCATTCATCCCGTCGCGTCTATTTAATGTAATTAATCTGGGACGAAAACAATTTTTATTCGACGCAATTCGGTACGATTCGGGTTATGAAATTACCAATCAAGTAAGAGTATTCGTAGATATAGTCATTACGTATAGAGATAAAAGTTCAATATTTTATTTAAATTTAAGTTATTACTTATTTGGTATTTTAAAAGCCCATTAATGTACAAAGGTTGATATAAAATCGGGTGGTTAAAATATTAATAAAAATAGGTATTCATAAAGCTATTGATTCCTCTGTTTATGCTCTGGGAAATTCAAAATTGAATACCATTTTGTCGTTCGTAAATAAGTAAAAATATTATGGGCTTTATCGCCGTTTACAATTTCTATTCATTTAGATTGGGACCGATGTCACGGCAAATTGATTTTATCAAACAGAATTTTATGGGGAAACAATGATTCTTTTGTTGGATAGAGTACCTCGGTAGAACCTTTAGTTCAATTTTCCTGGTATCTCATAACAGATCGCAAGGTAGGTATTGTATTGAATACAATTTGCGATCAAAATAATATAATGACCCATTCCCAATAGCACGTTACTCGATATTTTTCCTGTACAAGGAAAATCTATTAATCATTAAAATATTTTTGTTAATAAGTAACCATGCCAACGTACTAACCGTATGAGGTTAGGCCTGGCGAGTTACAAAAAAAAAAAAAATTGTATCCATACCAAAAACATAATATAATAATATTATTTTAATACAATTTTTATAACACGGCGTTACGGATAGGCAAATCAGGTACACATTGGTCGTGGGTACTTTTACGGTGTATCGTGTAACTGTTACAAGTCATTAGGTATATTGTTTACAACAGTATGATATTATTATTAAATAAGTTAAATATTATTACATTTTGAATGTATTTTAATATAAATTCATCATGGTACCTACGATTTCACTTTATTAGTAACCAGCTATATAGAGTATAATAAAATTATTATGAAATTAAGTAATTAGAAATAACTTTATATTTTATGTCAAAGTCGTAATTTAATTTAAAATTTATGAATATTATATTTTTGTTTATTTAAAAAACGATTTTATACAAATTAATGCCGAAGTACCCAACCGTTAATTATGATGAATTTTATCAACGAACCGTGTTTATATTTTATAATTTAGCTTCAAACTTCCTTTAATCTATTCTCCCAAGTCCCAAACGGCCGAACATAGAACAACCGTAATGGAAATAATTCACCTGATGCAGACGACTTAATACGACGTTTTTGTGACAACGGAAAAAATACCAAATAAAAAATGTACACCTTAATCAGGACAATGATAACCTATATAATAGATATCCATTAATATCGTAATTTCTCTATACATTTATGAATAGGAAATCAAATTCAGAGAACGTCTTACACAAAAATTTGTAAGGGGAGAGGGTCCAATAATACTTTTTTTTTTTTATTAATTAGTTTCTTTCTTAATCTACGCTATAAAACATAGACAGGTGCTTATTACAATTATAATTATATCAATTCGTTAGGACGACATATATATTATAATGTGACTCACGTATCACTAAAACGAAAATAAACTTATATGAAACAGATAATTTCAGAATATTAATTTTTCCTGTCTTATTTTATATTTTGAGCTGATCGATGAATGTATTAATCTTACAACAATGATTAGTATTATTTTAAAGAATCATCAGTAAATCACTGATAAGTGAATTCAAATTTAACACATTTGTTACAGTGATCTACTCAATGAGTATTATTAACAGGTATACTCTTGATACCTCCTAAACAGCAGAATTTTAATTCCACAATTTTTTTAGATTCTGAGTGGAGCGATGAATGTATTGATTTTACAATGATGTGTGTTTTTTTTTTATTTTTTTATTTTTTTTTGTGTCTGTGTACACGATAAGTAGTCGAAATAATGCTTCGATTTTCAA
>NW_021776716.1:0-1273 GCF_005508785.2 Acyrthosiphon pisum | reverse complement strand
AAATGGTCCAACAGATTAGTTGTACCATTAGATCGTTTATAGGAACTTTTACAGTGTTTACAAATGGCCACGTCAGGGGTATTTGGGTCCTTTAAAAAATGCTTCCAAACGATGGAACAATTTGCCTTTGGGATAGACATCTTAAAGACAAAAAAAAAAAAAGCGGGTAAGTCGTGGATGTCGCTCTACTGTACAGTAGGTTACAAGTGGGTTACTGTAATGGATGGAATTAAATTTGAATCCAATGATATTATATCATTGTATACGAAAAACGATTCTGAACGGAGATGATTTGTCAGTCTAGGATATATTATTTTTAAATATTGTAATATATTCTATTTTGAAACAAGTATTTTATTTTTCAATTGGAATCAATTTTTTTTATAATTATTCTAAGCTCAACTTGTGGACAACCTAGTATTAAATTTTCAATTCTTAGCTTTTAATAAAAAATAGTTTATACATTTTTAACTACAGAACAATTAGCAAATATTCATGATTTTGACGATTTTCGTCAATATTAGCACTTATAAACGCTTATAAAAAAAAATTGTGCCTATGTATTTTTATAATTTTTGAATGTGAGTTAGAACAACATATGTGGACCCTTCTATTAAATTTTCAAGTATTTTGTCCCAGATAATTTTTTTTTATCAACATTTATAAAAAAAAAATCAAAAAAAATCGATTAATTCAAATGCCTATAAATAGATTAAAAATTAGTGAAATATTTTGAAAATAAAACTATATAAAGAAAATGTAAATTTAAACAACTGGTAAAATTTTCAAGTTTCTACGACTCATACTTTTTGAATAATAACAAATATCAAAAATCGTTTGAGGCTAAACCGTTATTTAATGCGGTTTTGTAAAAATTTAAATTTCAAACACTCGTAAAAATTTTTTGTCCTAGTCCGGTTGAGTTTTTTTTACAGATATTTAAAGAAAAACTTATGGAGAACCTTGTACCAAATTTTAAAAACTTAGTTATAAAAGAAAAGATTTTTACGATTTTTCAACCACAAAATTACTTGCAAATTTTCGCAATTTTGACATATTTCGTATAAATTTAAACTTTAAGCACTTATAAAAAAAAATTGTGACTAACGATTTTGGATTTTTTTTTATCACTGTGAGAACAACTTATAAGAAACCTTGTATTAAATTTTCAAAGTTTTCTATCCAACCAAAAATTTTTTATCGTTATTTTAAAAAAAAATACTTAGAAAAATTGAAAATTTCATTTGTCTATAAATAGGTCAAAAAAAGTCGA